>NW_020884887.1:7753954-7791757 GCF_003945725.1 Corapipo altera | reverse complement strand
CACACACACACACACACACACACACACACACACATACACACACACACACTGAGCAAACTGCACCCCAGTATCTGAGCACAGCCTGCAGCCCCCCACTCACACGGGGCACGTGGGGGGCATGGGCACCCCCACGGGCAACCCCCACACACACACCCTGCCTGTAATCCCCCACATGCGCGCACACACGGAGCACGCAAGCAGCCTGCAACACCCCCACACGTACACACACGCGACACAGTCTGCAAATTTGTGTGCACAGACCCCGTGCAGCCTGCAAACCCATGGACCTGCACAAACAGCCCCCCACACACACACTAACACAGCCTGCAACACCCCCCCAGTGTGCAAACACACACGCACAGAGCAAAAACACGCAGCACACAGACACAGCCCTGCGTGCACACACATCCGCAGAGCCCGCAAACCCCGACACTCGCACACGCACGAAGCTTGAAAACAGGCTGCAAGCCCGCACATCGTGGGGGCACGCGCAGCTTGCAGCCCCACAAACTTATCACGCGTGTGTGCACACACACCCCGTGCAAACACAGCCTGCAGCCACCCGCAAACACACCTCTTGAGCAAACATAACCTGCACGCCTGCACAGAGCTCACACACAGCGCACACAGATACGGCGTGCACCCGCTCTGTCCTGCACACGCAGTGCCCCTGCATGGTGTCACCCATCTGCAGCACCCGCATGGATCACACAGACAGTGACAGGCTGCTGCTTGCAGCCCCTGCAGCCCCCAAACATCACCACAACCTGCCGCCAACCCTCTGCAGAGCACTCACATTGCGATAGACACGCGCGCACACGCAGCATCCCATATCTGGCTGCGCCACTCTGGCATCCCCAGGCAGGGGCTGTCATCCCCTCCCCCAGAGCAGGGGCACACGGTGGATAGTGGTGTGGTGGGTCCCCATCCCACCAACCCTCAGGCAGCACCCCTGGCTCCTGCTGCCACACCAAGGGCAGTGGTGAGGTGGAACATCCCTCTGGAATCCCTGTCTTGGTCCCTCCATAGGTCCTCAAGGCCAGCAGGGATGTGAGGAGGGGGCTGAGGGAAACAGGCACAGCACACCCTCTGCCTGCAGACCCCAGAAACTCCCTCTGTCCATCCTGGAAGGCATTTGGGGCTGGAGATGCAGAGGGTGTAAAGCGCAGCCCCAGGGACCGTCCCATTCCTTGCACCTGGGCAGTAGGGACCACGGGCATGCTGTCCCCAATGCTGTCCCTCTCTGCCCACACAGGTGGCCCAGGTCAGCAAGCCCGGACAGCAGTGGATGAGCGCTGGGCACTGGCCTAGCCACACGCACACATCGGCACCATGGACTTTGTCATGAAGCAAGCACTGGGCGGTGAGTGGGTGCTGTTGCCCCTCAGAGTCCCCTCTCCAGGAGTGGTACTGGCCTGACACCCTGGGACCACAGTGGGAGGGACATGGCAGGGGGACAGAGTCACACAGAGAGCCACCGGCAGTGGGAAGCTGCTGAAGCCCTCTGGGGTTTCTGTTCCCAGCACCGTCAGCAGCTGGCTGGGGAATCCTGGCTCTCCTGCCGCTAAGTGGGATTCCCCGGCAGGTCCCCTGGGTGCCGAAGGAGCTGCCGGCGTCTCCTCCGGCTGACGCTGAACTAGGGCAGCGCAGCCAGCCCATGGCACTCCCCATCCCCACAGCCTCCAGAGCCTGTCTGCAGCCCACTTTGGCATCAGTGGCCCTGGGGATGTCCCAGGTTGTCCTTGTCAGGGGCGCTCCTTGCCCTGCCTGCTGCTGCAGGGCTTCAGCAGCCAGCACTGAGCTGCAGCACCCTTGGGGACCAGCCAATGCTCTTGTGATGCCACAGGGGCCACCAAGGACATGGGAAAGATGCTGGGGGGCGAGGAGGAGAAGGACCCCGATGCGCAGAAGAAGGAGGAGGAGAGGCAGGAGGCTCTGCGCCAGCAGGAAGAGGAGCGGAAAGCCAAGCACGCCCGCATGGAAGCCGAACGGGAGAAAGTCCGGCAGCAGATCCGTGACAAGGTGAGCACATGCTTCTCCTGCACCCACCCCTGCTCCTGGCACCCGGGGTGGGGCTGGGACAGGGAGCTGGCATGGCTGGGAGGAGAGTGGCCCAAGGCAGTGGTGATGGGCATGGGCACAGTGCAGGCAGTGCCCTGTGCCTGCCCTGTTGAGGATCTGTGTCCTCTCAGTACGGGCTGAAGAAGAAGGAGGAGAAGGAAGCAGAGGAGAAAGCTGCCCTGGAGCAGCCGTGTGAGGGCAGCCTGACGCGCCCCAAGAAGGCGATCCCAGCAGGCTGCGGGGATGAGGAGGAAGAGGAGGAGGAGAGCATCCTGGACACCGTCCTCAAGTACCTGCCCGGCCCGCTGCAGGATATGTTCAAGAAGTAACAGCACTGTCAACCCTGCCATAGGGTGCTGGGGCATGGGCGCCCTCTCCCCTACAACCCCTCCATCAGCTCCCTTGGCCCCGGAGAGGGGGTCCCCACACCCCCTCCCATCCCCTCCTGTCCTGTCCCCTGACCAGACCAAAAGCCCGCCCCGTCCCGTCCAGGCAGGGCCCCCCCCCACCACGCCAAAGGGGAGCAGCCCTGGCCGGACAGGGCGAACCGGGACCAAATGCACTGATGTAACCTCGTGGCGGGCTGGGGGCACCCAGGCCCTACCGGCCTCCCCGGGGTGGCTCCTTGTGCCCCCTGCCCTGCTCCTGCCCTCCCAGGGGACCGCAGCAGGCCTCTGCTCGCCTGCCCTCGTTCCCAACACTGCCATCCCCCTGCCCCGTCCCGCCCCGGGCCAAGCCCAAAGCACAAAGCCAGGCGCCCTGCCCGCAGCTCCCCCATCCCCAGTCGTCGGGCACGGGGGTCCCCCGGGGCTGCCCGGTGTGCCCCTGCATCGGGGGGTTGGAGGGGACCCCCCTCCCCGCATCTCTGGCCCCATAGTTAAAGCCATATCAGTTAGACTGCAATACTTCAGCACCGGGAGGAGCGGGCGCCGCGCTCCGCCAACCGTGTACAAAGGCACGTGCGGGGCAGGGCCCCCCCTGCCCCGTCCCCCCCGCTCGCTCGTCTGTGTCTTGGCCCCGCTGGCCCCCGTCCTCGCATTAGTGTCTCTGTGCCAGGGTGCGCTCCGTCGCTCCATGCGTCCTCGTGTCCGCTGCTCAGACTCCCACCCCCGAGCCCCCACTGTCCCCGGGGGCCACCCGCGGCGCTGAGCCGAGATCCCCCCGCCGCGCTGCCGGGACCCCCACTCTGCCCCCTGCAATAAAGCCAGCGCGGGGCCGAGGGCTGCCGGGCCAGTCCAGGGCTGGGAGTGCCTGGCTGCCCCCCACCTGACGCTGGACACACGGGTCCCCGGGCCTGGGAAGGGATCCCTGGGCAAGCACCCTGGGATGTCCCAGGAGCTGCTGCTTGTACCCCAACGGGGGGAGGCAGGGGCACACCCTCATCCCAGCCCCTCCCTTGCCACACCGTGCTCCCCCCTCCCCCTGCTTCCTCAGCCACGGCCCCCAGCCACCCACCAGGGCCCTCCAGGGAGGTGGTGGGCAGCTCGGGGCCCCACAGACATGCTGTGACCATCCTGCTCGAACTAGTCTTTGACAAACTAATAAAATAAAGGGATTTGTACATTGCTCCAGCCTCTTCTCATCCATTGCTTCTCTGGGTCCCTATGTCAGCTCCCTTGCCCCATCAACCCCAGGGCTGACACCTGGCAGCTCATCACATATGGTAAGGCCACAGGGCCCACCCTGGGCAGCACCCAAGCCAGGCCACAGGTGTAGGGAGTGACCACAGGTGGCTCCCAGAGTCCTGCTCAGTCCTGCTGCTCCCCACTCTGCAGGTGTCCTCTCTGGGGATGGGGACAAGGCAAAAGGGACGGGTCCTGGTGGACCCATGTCCCACAGACATGGCATGGGGGCTTCTGCCCCTTCCCCCTGACTCTGGGACTTCCTTCACTGAATGACAGGGGATACCCTGGGGTACAAGGGCTCTTTCTGGTGGGTCACAGCCTTCTGTCCCCTAATAGAGGGGCCTGAGGCTATGGGCATGGGGCACCTCCTGTCCCTGCAGCGAGGCAAAGGCCCTGGCAGTGCCCAGGCTTGGCACAGCCCTGGAGGCCTCAGCCTGCAGCCAGCCTCAGCCATCATTTGCCATCATTTACCGCCAAAGAGCTCCACCGTTACCCAGGCACCATCAGCAGAGCAGTCACCTGGAAAAGCTTCTGTCAGACTAAAATATGAAGGTAGAAAACGGTAGAGATCTCGCAGGCAAGGTCTCCATCGCAGGCAGACTGTGCCCTGTGATGGCACAGAGGGGGAGAAATCCCCACAGCCCTCCCTGGGGAGAGGGGCAGGGGAGGCAGTGCCCGTCACCCCTGCAGGGGTGTGGGGAAGGGCTCTGCCCGGGGCTGGTGGCCGTGGCGCGGGACCAGCAGCGTGCTCCGCACATGCGGCGCTGCCGGGCAGGGCCCTGCAGGTGTCCCCCACATCCGCTGAGCAGTGTCCCCGCTGTCACCTGTCGCCAGTGTGGGGGCACAGCGCCCTCTGGTGTGGTGACAGCACAGGACAGGGAGAGCGGGGACAGGTAGTGGGGACAAGGCGGACAGTCCCTCGACAGACCCCTCAGCCAGGGCCTTGCCATGGCCAAGAGAAAGAGGCAGGGGAAGGGAGAGCAACTCAACAACCCACTTCTCCCCCCTGCAAGGAGCCACAGACACCTTCGTTAAGGAAGAGAATTTATCAAAATTAGAAAAAAACAAGTATTAAAAAAACTCAGCCCCAGCTGGGGAAACGTCTCCCAGCTTGCATCCCTTCACCATCTCCTCACTGCCCCAGCACAGGGAAGGGACATGGTATGTCTGGGAAGAAAAGGGGCAGGCTGTGCTCCCAGGGCTGCCCTCGCCACCAGGCTGTTGGGGACAAGGGGACAGTCACATAGCTTATCACTGCTGGGGAGACTGGTCAGGAAGGAGCTCCTCTCATGGAAGGCCCCTCAGCAGCCACCTCCAGCGACTGATTTTCTTTGGCCACTTGCCTTTGGAACAAGCTCCCCATGCTCCAGAGAGGAGGTGGCAGAGGGGGGGCACCCCCATCATCCCCATCACACAGCTGCCTATTTACAAATGCTCCCAAGAGCAGGATGCACTGAGCCGAGCCCGAGGTCGCAGCCCTGCCAGGCTGCCAAGGAGAGGAGCCAACTCCTTGCTCTACCTACACTAAGCTCCCACTCCCAAGAGTAGGCAGGTGTTGCCTCCCCAGGTGCAGCTTCATCAGGAGTCGTTGGGGAGCCCGAAGAGCTTGACGGTGCCAGCCTCCCGGCTGCTGTCGTATTTGCCATCTTTATCATCACAGGCGAAGGCCAGCAGTGGCCTCTTCGGGTGCCAGGCCACTGTGAAGGTAGGGGACTCACACTGCACCTCCCAGAGCTTCTCTCCTGCATGGAAAAGGGGCCATGTCAGCCTGGAAAGCCTCCACTGCTCACTGCCCAAATGCCAAGCACCTGCTTCTTCTCTCCGGCACAACTGCTGCTCCAGCGCCTTTTAATCACCCAGTGACAAGGCTCAGACATGGCAAGCATGTCTGCCACCGACTAACGAGGCAAAGGCTCCCCCTCATGGCGCTCTGCTCTGCACAGCAAAGCTCTTCCTTAGCAGACAGATTCTCCCAGTGCCCTCCCAGCTCCGCCAGCACTTCTCCATTTGATCCCTCCTTGCTGTTCCCCGAGAAGAAACCCCTACCTGTCTCCACCTCGGCAATGTCAATGAAGTGATCTTCTGATGCCGATGCCAGCATCTTCCCATCATGGCTAAAGCTCAGTGTCCGCACGGGCCAGTCAAGCCTGCAGCAACCAAGGGGAGCAGACAGTGAGCCAACCACACATGGTCCCCAGAGAGGGGGCAAACAGCTTTGGGACAGCTCTACCTACCTGGAGAAGCACCTCACACATACCAGCTCATCCACATCCCAAAGGCTGACTAAGGCATCAGCACTGCCCGTGGCAAAATACTTCCCCATGGGATCAAACTTGATGCAGATGCAGTTGGAAGGATGGGCATTGATGGACTGGATGGGTTTCAGCTCTGGGTAGCTGTGGAGGTGAAGGGAGAGGACAGGGAGCAGTGAGAGGAGCACAGGGATGTCTGAAGCAGGGCAGGCACAAGGCACACCAGGACTGGGAGCAAACTGAGCCAGGGTAGGAAACACCAAGTGTCCAGTGAATGAGGTGAAGCATCAGGGTCCCTCTTGGGGAGCCCAGCCCAGAACTGGGGCAACTTCAGCTCCATTCCTACCAGAGGGCTGGGGATCACTAAGGTGTGGGACTCCAGACCCCCAAAAGCAGCCAAGGCACTTGCAGCCTGACTGCAGCCAGCCCAGCCACTCGGCCCACCTGCAGCCACGGGCACCTACCTGAGGATGTTGATGCAGCCATTCCCGTTGGTGAGGAAGAACATGTTGTTGTCGTTGTTCCAGGAGATCTCGTTCACCTCAAACTTGAACTGTTCCTCAGCTTTGGAGCGATGTGTCTTGGCGTCAATGAAGGTGACCACATCATCCTTGTTCCCCACGGCAATGGTCTGTCCATCGGGGCTCCAGCAGATGTTGATGTTCTCACCTGAAGGGACAGAAAGGCAGCAGGTCCCATTTCCACTCCAAACCATTCCCAGATAGGAAAGACTGCCAGGCCTGCAGTGTAACACACAAACCCTGCATGGCAGCTGTCCAGCAAATACAGATAGTTACTGAAAAATAAAACTTATGAGAAGTACAGCTTCAAAACAGTAGGACCACACCCCATTTCAGCCAAGATGGGACCACAGCAATCACCACACAAGGTCAACCCAAAGATCCTCTAGATCCAGTGATCTTTGAGATTCAGAAAAAGCAGAAGCCAACAACAAATACCTTTAAATGAAGATAAAAACAAGGCAAGTTGCAGTTGTACCATCTTACAATGCCATTTCCAACCCCAACAACTCAAAATTTGATATTTCCAAGGGCAGACGTGGTATCTGGGTTAGGCAGCGCATGAACGCAAATAGTGGTTTTTCTGAATCCACACAAACTTTTACTTCCATCATGGCTCCCTGTAAACATGCTTTTCCCCCAGTCTCCAGCCTCACAGCCCACAGACTCCAGAAACAAGTACACAGAACATTTTAACGGCCAGCGCTGTATTTCAGGAGTTTCTCCAGTCCCTACTCCGCAGTAAATGAGCCCTTATATGATGAGTGCAACCCAAAGATAAAGCAGCCAGCAAAGGGTCCAAAGCTCTGTGCCGCTGTGGGTGGGTCCCACACAGCTGAGGTCCTGCAGGGACCCATCTGGGAAGGCAGGGGCTCACCTTTGGTGTTGACAGTGGCGATGCACTTGGTGGTGCGGACGTCCCAGATGCGGATGGTTTTGTCCCCGGACGCTGTGACAAAGAGGTCAGGGTTGCTGGGGTGCCAGCAGAGCTGATCCACACTGTCTCCGTGGCCCCGGTAGTTGTTCTCCTTCACCTGGGGGGAGAGGACAGCCGTCGGCGTGAGGATGCGCCTGGCTCTGCTCCCGCTCCTGCCCCACATCCCAGCACACTGTATCCCCGCCGCGATGGGGCGGGAACCCAGCCCGGAGCGCCACCGCCACCCTGGCCACCCTCCTGCCCACGGCCGGCCGGGATGGAGGAGGCCCCGCGCCTTCCCCGCCAGGCACCAGCTCTATTCCCGCTCCAGCTCCATTCCCGGTTCCCTGCCACCGGCCGGCGGGGTCTCCTGGCGATGCTCCTGTTCCGGCGCATACCGAGTACCCGGTACTGACCACCGGGACCCATCCCCCGGCTCGACACACCTGCCCAAGCACCCGGGCCCAGGGTGCCCAAGGGCTTCTGGTACCGACCCGCCCGGCACCGCCCGCCCGTTGCCGGCGGATCTCACCAGCCGGTCCTTCTCGAGCAGGAAGACGCTGGCGGTCTTGTCGAAGGAGCCGGAGGCGAGGCGGCGGCCGCAGCAGCTCCAGGCCACCGAGTGCACCTTGGCGCCGTGCGCGGGGAACTCGCGGCTCCGCGTGTTGGCGCGGAACAGCTCCTGCATGGCCTGCACGTACGGGGACACCGCCATGGCGGGGCCGGCACCGCGCCCCGCCCCGGCACGGCGCCCGACGGCACTTCCGCCACCACCCCGCGCCTGGCGCGTCTCCACGGGCGGGGCGGAGCCGCCGCCCGCCGCCGGGATGGACGACACCGTGGTGCTCCTCAGTGACTCGGACTCGGAGGGCGCCCGCTCGCCGCCGCCGGCCCGGCCGTGCCGCCCCCGCCGCTCCCTGCCCGCCCCCTCCGTGAGTCCGGGGCCGCCGCTGCCCCGCACAAAGATGGCGGCGCGTCCACCGCGGGCGGGGACGGGAGCCGCGCGCAGACAAGAAGCCTCGGGGGCAGTGGAGGGGTGGGTGAACAGCCCCGGCCGGGTGTTCCCGGGAACCCCCGAGACCTCCCAGCCTCTCCCCAGGCGGGCTCGGGTCCCCGCGGCGACCTGTGGCCGGCGGAGCCCCGGCCTTCAAGCGCGCCCCCCTAGCGGTTCCAGCCTCTTCGGCAACGTTCCCCCCACCCCAGAAAACGCCAGTCCCCACCATGGAGCGTCACATTCCCTCGCTGCACCCCGAGGAGGGTCCAGCCCTGTAGGGCTCAGCCCACGGCGGGATCTGGCTCAGGGATGCGGTGGGGCGGCTGCCGCCCCTCTCACCTGTCCTGCCCCTCTCCCCAGGGCCGCCTTCTCCCTGTACCGTCCCCCTCCCCTGTCCTGCTCCTCTACCCTGCCCTACCCCTCTACCCTGCCCTACCCCTCTCCCCTTTACCGCCAGAGGGTGCGGGGACGATGTCCCGGTACGGTGGCGGTTCAGGGCTCGAGGCTCAGGGAACGGCCCGTCCCACTCCCCGCGCCGCTGTCCCGGTTCCTGAGCTCCGCAGCCGCCGATGGTCACCGGGACCGGCTGGAGCCCCGCGGCCTCCCGCCCTCCCCAGCTCCTCCAGCGTCCAGGACCCCTCCTTGGGAAAGGCAGCAGGTCTGAGTCAGGGGGAAAAAAACGGACTTAAATTGTCCGGTAACCGTGTTCCCTGCTTTGAGACGCCGAGGGGGATTTTCTTCCCCAAGAGCAAACAGGCCCTGACCCCTCCTGGGCACACCGGGGTCTGGTGAAGTGCTGTGTCCTGCCTGCCGCCAGTGCAGACACAGCTGCCTTCCCCTGCCGGCTCCTGTTGCTCCTTGGAACACCAAGTGCTGCATCACCCAGCAAGTCCTGAGTGGGAGTCCCCCAAGTCTCAGGGTTGCTGTAGCTCTAGATTGATGCCAAAGAGGAAGAGGCAGCTCTGTTCCCTGCCGCTCCTGTCTTCATAGTGGGCGAGGTTGTGCCACAGACAGGGTGCCAGGGTTTGGATCCCGTGCTGCTCCTGCCAGTGGGAACAGGGTTACAGGAATGCTCATTGTGCTTGCCTTGCCCTCCCTCAGCACGTCAGCAGGACCTGCATTTCCCCATCATGGGACTGAGCTAAGCAAGCAGCCAGGACCACTCTGGCCCAAGGCAAGAGGCATTTGGAGGAGAGGGCATGGCTCTTTGCAAGAAGGAACCCTGGGGAAAGCAGGGAAGAAGAGCCTCAGTCAGGGTTGGGCTCAGGCTCAATGGTGCTGCCAGGGTGAGCTGATCCCAGAGCTCAGAGCCACCAGCCCCCACAGGCTACCCCATCCCCTCAGATGGGGTCTTTGCCCCTGGTTTCTCTCCCTGGGCTGGTACCAATGAGCCTCTTTTCTCTTTTGGACTGGGGCTACAGTGCCACCATAACAGAGGTTCCTGGCAGGAAGGACACTGACACTCCTTCTCTGTCCCCACAGGAGATCATCGATCTGACCTGTGAGGACACAAGCACAGACCCAGTGCAGCTGAGTGTGACTGAGGACATCTTCATCGCTGCGACTGAGGACGCCTGCATCCTTCTACACTGCACCTGCAGTGCTGACCAGGACCCCAGGACTGCACTTGCTGCCCCAGCAGCACACACATCCCATTCCCAGCTCTACTTCACCGTGAAGGAAGAAATGGAGGCAGTGGCAGAGCCAATCCCTGCACCATCCTGGCACAGCACTCCCCTGAAGCCCAGTGCCACCACGGACACAGCAGAAAGCATGGAGAACAGGAGCTGCCTCTCTCCTGCCTCCAGCTGCCACAGCTCCTGCAGCTCGGAGCAGGACTGCAGTGCTACCAGCTTTAATAGTGACCTGAGTTCCCTGCCCAGCATGCAGCAGGACTCAGCACCCCCCAGCCTGGACAGCAATAGCAGCTGGAAAGCTACTGGCCCAGAGGAAGAGCCTCCCCCCCTCTGCCAGGAAAGGGACCTCCCCCCAAGGCTGAGCCCTGCCCCAACCCTTCCCACAACCCCAGGGAAGGCCCGAGGGTCTTTGCTGGAAACAAATGACATACCACACGAACCAACCCAGCAAGCGACCCCAGCCAGGAGTGATGATGACAGCAAGGCCTGGCTGGACAAACTGCACAGTTTCAGGAGGAGTGGAGTCCAGCACCTCTTCTTCCAAGGCATAGCACCCAGCAGGGAAACACAGCAGGTAAACAGAGTTTAGAGCAGCCACTGCCAAGCCCAGCTAGAGGCTGCTCAGAGCAGCCCCTGTGGTGGAGGATGTAGCAAGGGCAGGCCCTGCTCCCTGTGCCCTTTGTGGGAAGCTTTGCCAGGCAGCTGGGGGCTCTGGTTATTGCAGTTCCCTTCACGGTGGGCTGCATATCACAGCTGGGTTCCTCTGTGTTGGGGGAGCTCCCTTTCACCTGTTACCTTGCCTTCTACACAGCAGAAACCTGAGCTCATCCCCAGAGGGAAGCTGAGCATGGTGCGCACCACTATGGAGGAGAACTTCCTGGAGGGCACCTTGCATCTCCTGAATGAGTTCGTCTCCTGCCAGCATTATCCCCCCAAAGATATCATCTCCCACCTCATCAGACAGGTCCTGTTGAATGCCCATGAAGAGGAGATCTTGAAGGACACCTACATGCTGCTGATGAAGATCCAAATGTAGGTGTTCCCCTTGTCCCCATGCCCCGGGGCTGAGTAGGTGCTCCCAGGGGTCTGCCCAGCATACAGGGGCTCACTCATAGGAGTGATTTCCCATATAACCCAGGATGATCCTCTTGCCACCACCAGCACTCCCCAGGCTTTCTGAGGGTGGGAGCCAGATGGTCAGGCAGTTCAGCACAAATGGACAGGGCTGTCCTTGCAGGCTCCATCCAGCCAACGCTGCCACAGTGGGATGGGACTGGACGCTGCTGAAAGTCATCATGGAGGACCAGGTACTTGGCACCGTGTGTGTCACATCGGGCAGGGATCATCCAGGACACAGTGCCTGAGGGTAAGCATTGCCCAAGGACCTCATGTGGCTGTGCTCTGCTGCAGAGAACAGGCCAGTCCAATGTGCAGGTTTATTGCAGCCACTGAGGGCAGCAAGTGCCAGTTGGGTATCTCATATTTATCCTCAGTGCTCCCTGACCCACTGCACAGCTGCAGGCAGGTTGTCCCATTGAAGAAGGTACAGCAACAGATAAAGACTCTGGGTCACAGCACTAGTGCAGTGGTAGAACAGGTCCTGCAATGCCCATAAGGGCATTGCCTGATCCAGGCAGCCCATCCTGGAGCTGCTCCTCAGTCGTGTACGTCAGTCCATTCCTAAGACAGCCAAATTCCCTGGTGCTCCTCACCCAGTGGCTCCCTCAGGCTCATACGCTCTCCATGTGCCCTCAGGAGAAGCCCCCTGGCCGGCTCCTCTTCCTGCAGTATGTGGTGCAGACCCTGGAGGACGACTTGCAGAAGAATCTGAGGTTGCACCTGCTGCAAAAGTCGATTGCCAAGAAAGTGCTTTCGTGTGACATGTGCTTCAACAATGTCAAGTAAGGGACACCTCCTTCTCCCTGTTCTCTAACCACAAACTGAGGCAGGGGCTCAGGGAACACTTGTCGAGACTCCAGGTCAGACTTTCAGACTTTACAAGAAGCAAACTTGGGAGACAGAGGGAAGTGTAGGGCCAAATATAAAGGACAGGAGATTTACAAAAGCAAACCACCAGAGAGGATGCAAGGCATTTGCAGCTGCAACCTAGCAGGCTTTTCCCAGGAATGAGGTCAGATTTGCATTGCTCAGGACAGGATTAAGGAGGCTGCAGTCCTGTGGACAAATGTACAAATCAAGAGAGCTTTTCTGTTGAGCTGCTCTACAGAGCTACTCTAAGTGAGTGGGACATACGCTTCATTGTCAGGATCTTTCCTCAAGCTCCGAGTGGATCCAGAGGTCAGAACACAGCAAAATCAGGCCCATCCCCACTAAAGTTCCTGTTTCTGTCCTAGGGAAGTGGTCAAATGGTTGGTCGCAGCTATTACAGGAGTCGGGTTCTGCCAGCCCCAGGAGAAGCCACAAGAAACTCCCTCCTCTTCAGCAGAAGCCAGGGCTGAACACAGCTCATCTGCACCAAGTCTAGCCAGCACACAGGCTCCAGCAACTTTCTTTGCCCAAAAGTAAGCCCCAGAAGTGCTAACTCCCTACTGGTATTATCATGGCCCCAAGTCAAGGAGAAGCCAGAGCCTCTCACTCCCTGTCAGGTCAGGGAAGCCAGGCTGTACCTGTGACCAGCTTTGCTGGTTCTCCTTCGGGTTAGACATAGACTTGGTGAGCAAAAGACTGTCACCTGATAGGAGACTGGCTCAGTAAGTATCATCCTCTTGCATGTAGTGTAAGGCTGGAGCTCTTGAGCTACAGCTCAGGCTACCCCGTGCTGCTCCACCAACACTCAGTACAGCCCAAGACCTCCCAAGGATCAATCTGGGGATTAGCTCTGCTTGCAAGAGCATCAGACTCAAAAGCCACCAAGAGACACCAAATCTAGCCCACTGCATTCCTGTGTCCCTCACTGCACAGCACAAGGCTGAACTAGGGACCATCCCCAATGCTTTACTTGGCAAGCCAAGGAGCAGCTTCTCCAAGTGCTGACTGTCTCTCTGACACAGGGTGATGCTCCTGCTCCAGCGGATGTTGTCCATCGCAGTGGAAGTGGACAGATCTCCCACCTGCAGCTCCCATAAGATTGCAGATGAGATATTCCCATTTATACTGAATATCCCCCTGAGGAGCCAAAGGTGAGACAAGCACATGCAAGGCAGCATTTGCCTGTGTGAGCAATGGTCTTATTCCCAATTTACATGAGTCTGGATGCACAAAGTACTACAGGGTACAGAAAGACAGGCCAGCCAGCAAGAGCATGGCTATATCTCCCATGGAAATACAATATTGCTAGCTGAACACATCTACCTCGGTGGTATGTTGCTGAAAACAGTCAATTTTCTCACGTATTAAAGTTGTGTGACCTTAAAAATGTAAAGAGGGTCTGAAAAGCAGCACTGTGCATCAGCACAGTCAAGTACTGGCAAACACGTCACTGATTCTCCTGGGCAACCAGGTAGCTTGTCAGAAATATGATGCAGTTCCTACAGCTTTGCCTTGACATCCTTTTGTTTGCTTCTCTAAGAAATGCAGTATCTGAAGCCAGAGCACAAGGGCCTGACTGGTTCTGGTGTAAACACAAGACCACTGGATCCACAGGCATTTCAAACCCACTCTTGCAATGCCCAGCAGGCAGCCCTTCACACCCCTTCAGCAGAACTCTGTGCACACACCAGGTCTAATCAAGCCAAACTGAGTCTAACCAAGCTGTCACTTTGCCCAGGACAGATGTAGATCCGGCTGGCCCTGACCCCACATCACCCTTCCTTGGCTGTGCTCCCTGCAAGTCAGCAGGAATGGATCACTGCCACACAGGCTGCTGGGCAGGGTGAAGTGAAGCAGCTCAGTTTGCATCACAGACTGTACTGACCTCCAGCTGCCACAGGTCACACCTGAGGACAAAAACACAGCCATGGCCAAGTCACATAACAAAGGTCTCTCACCACATCTGGTGGTCTTCCTTCCAAGGCACAGCTGGGCAGCCCCTGCAGTCACCCCACTGGGTCAGCACCAGCAGCACACCAGGAACATGCTGGAGCAGTTGTCTCTGGTCAAGCTGTGCTGTCTCTCCCAAAGTAAATCCCTTTTGTCTTCCAGGGAAGCTTTATTAAACACCATGGAGAGCCAGCTCCTGCGCTGCAGACTGATAGAGCTGCTGTTCCAGCACAGTTCTGATGTGCCCTCAACCTCATCTATGTCTCTGGAGAAAATCCTGTATTTCCTGAGCCACTTCTCTGTGCTGCTGCATTTTGAGGTATCCAGTCCAACTTCTCCTTTGCCTTGTTTTCTTCTGAGAAAACTTCTAATAATCAAATGCTGTCTCCTGTCATAGGATGAAACAGCAGCGTGGCAAAGGTGGGATGAGATGCTGCAGTACTTGAGTTTGCTGCTGATGAGTTACCAAAGTGTAATACACGGTAAGCAGCTTGTTCTGGCCTCATCAAGAGGCTGCAGTAGAACTGCCAAATTCCCTTCCTCCTCCCTTCTCATCGCTCTTGAGCTCACAGCCACTGAGTCTTTGAAAGACAATGTGCCTCTGTCCATGCTAGTAACTATTCCCAGCAGTCAAAGAAGTGATGTTGCATCAATCAGAGCACCCAACTTACTTTGCCAAGTTTAGCCCCTACAAAATAGCCCTCTTCCTAAAGGAAGGAAGCACTTCCCAGCACCAGAAAGCACACAGGGGGGTGCTTTGTACCCACTGTTGTCTAAGTTGCTACACAGTGGGTGGAAGAATAGGGTGGTTTGGGAGAAAAAGCAGAAAGCAAAGGGACTGTAGAATATCCTGAGTTGGAAGGGACCCACAAGGATCATTGAGTCCAACTCCTGGCCCTGCACAGGACCCCCCCAATAATCCCACCCTGTCCCTGAGAGCATTGTCCAAACATTCCTTGAGCTCTGTCAGCCCTGGGGCCCTGACCACTACCCTGGGGAGCCCGTTCCAGTGCCTGACCACTCTTCGGGAGAATCTTTTCCTAATAACCAACCAGCCCTCCTGACACAGCTCCAGCCATTCCCACAGGTCCTGTCACTGGTCACAGAGAGCACAGATCAGTACCTTCCCCTCCTCTTCCCCTCACAAGGAAGTTGTAGACTGCAATGAGGTCTCCCTTCAATCTTCCCTTCTCCAGGCTGAACAAGCCAAGTGCCCTCAGTCACTCCTTGTGTGGCTTCCCCTATAAGCCCTTCACCATCCTCACAGCCTCCTTTGGACGCTCTCTTTGGTAAACCCAGGACACTTTCAGCACTTAGTAAACTGGGCAGGGAGCACCACCCACAGTAGCCATGGAAAGAACAGCATTTCTGATCCCAGGAGAATGGCAGTCACAAAACACTCCCTAAAACTCCCCAAAGTAATTTTACCAGAAAATTCTTCAAGTCCCTTCCCAACTTCAGCTGCTTTAGCCCAGGGTTAAGGCTCTCATGAAAGAATGCAGAGGAATCCACCATCACATGTGCAGTTTTACTCTCCCTGAAGCCCTAGACAATGTTACTGTTGTTGAGCTCTTTGGAGACTCCTTTGCAGCTGCCCATTCTGCCACTCACACAGGAGAAAAGGATTCTACAAGCCTTGCCCCTTCCCCATTTCTTGGGCTCTCTCCACATGCAGACTGAGCTCCAGGAGGGGCCAGTTCCTTCTTCCCTCAGTCTTGTGCAGAAGCATCAGGGATAACCGCAAGAGGATGAGCCCCATTCCCAACTGCTTCTCACTCTGGCACAGCGCTGCCTCTGGCATGCTGTGCTCTGTTGTGTGCTGCCTCTCTCCACCAGCATTTCCTCTTGCAGAGCACCTGCGGAGCTCCCTCAGTGACCGGATGGACTTGATGGTTCAGAAAGCCAAGCCCAGGCTCCAGGAGAGTGACAGCATCACCAACCTGGACGTTCAGGTGAAGATTGAGGACTTCATCAGCCGAATGCAGGGGGTCCTAGGGCAGCCTTTTCCTCCACAAATCCAGGAGAAATTGTTCCTGCTGCAAGAGTTGCTCTCTGTTGTCACTACTGCCTGATGGAGACAACTACTGCAGCAAGGGGGACAAAGAATTTCAAGTTCCAAAAAAACCAACCAAACAAAAAAAAAAAACTCAAAACCCCCATCTCATGCTGCAGTCTCAATGTCATGGGGGTTGGTTTATACAGTTCTTTAGAAAAATAGCTGGTTTACATGGTCTCAGAATTTCTGTTCAAATTTGCATCGTTTATCAGGCACATTGTACACTTTAAAAAAATAAATTATTTTTATATTTGCTGAGACTCTTTCATCTTGGTGCCAGCCCTGCCTAAAGGAAGTGCAGACCTCCATCAGTCATACCTTGGGATAGCATTAGACTAATGCAGCCATAAACTCTGACAGTAGTTTGCACAGTAAGCAAAATGCCCAAATATCTGGTCAATTATTAGGGGAAAGATGATAATCTTTAAAAAAACTGAACAGGTGTGAGGGGCAGTGAGGACATTCATAGTGCAGAGATCCCAAAGAAATGGTAGTCAGTTCTCAGTAGAGGAACATTTCTGCTCCAGTGCAAATCAATCTATATTACTTGGCCAAAAGTGATTAGGAAGAGGGTGGGCTGGATGGCAGCATGAGCTGAAAAAACTGCTCCCTCCAGAACCACTCTAGTGCAGGCATGGGCATTATGATCAGAATGAATATTGAATTCAATTGAATTCAAATCCACAGCCATCAACAAAAACCACAGGTGAGGTCAGAGAACAATTAGGTGTTTCTACAGATCTCAGTTCAGAAGCAACAGAGGTTGGGAGTGGGAGCTGCCCACCACACTTGGCAGGGTCCTAATGCAGAGACCAGAGTAGGAGCATCAAGTAGTCACAGCTGGGAACACACTAGTCCTGATATCAGTGGTCTCATGCAGAAGCCTGGCTTCAGTTAGTGCAGAACTGTTCACAAGGGTCTGACCCGGGGTTCACAGGTTTGCTTCTTGTTCTTTAGGAAGCCTCTTGCCAACTGCCAGGTGTAAAACAAACCAGTCATTCACATGACACTGCCCCCCTAATCCAGAGGTAAGCCATTCAGTGAAAAGTGAAGACTGCCAACAGTGCAAACCCAAGTGCTCCATGCTCTGGAAAGCTGCTCTTCCTGCACATATGCTCATTCAGGTGTATTTTTCAATTAGGTCCTTTTAACTGGATTAGACTTTTGTCACTAGACTAGAAAAGAAACTGCATTCCAGCAAGTCCATAGTTATGGATGTTATTTTATATTTGTGATGGTCGCATCCCTAAGAAGGATGGAGTAGAGTATTACACCACAAGGCCGTGCTTTAACCCCAGCCTTCCCAAACTAACTGAGATTGGCCTGTGTAACCAGGACCACAGCAGCAGACTCTACCTCAGTACCTGGTTGCTCCAGGATCTATTCCATCACTTTGCCAACACCCCAGGAGCACAGGGAACACCAGTGTTCAGCTCAGACATCCCCAGCCCAGGAGAGCCATGTGCTCCACCAGCAGTGCTTTGAGGGGCAGCTACAAATGCTACAACAGCACCCAAACCCCAGCCTTCCAGAGGAAGGCAAAGCAGGGATGGACACACTGGGAGCTGGGCACCTCTAGGGCACCTCCCCAGTGTAGGTGCAAACACAGCACACAGGTAACAAGAGACAATCTCAGGAACAAGAAGAATCTGAATAGCCCAAGAAAACACAAAGACTTCATGTTCAGTTTCCCCTGCCTTAGGACAGAACTGAGTATGGCTTTAAACCTGATCTCCCTGTCAAAGGGGAGTTTGTGAACAAACATTTACCCTAGTGAGGTGTTGTCAGCCTTATTTGGCAGAACCTTGACCCCACATTTCTCCCACAGATGCTCTGCCAGCACCAACACACATCATGGATCTCCATTCACAAGGATTTTATTTTCCTGTAACAAACAAAACAAACATACACATTAGGAGGCATGAATACAGACAACAAATAAATTAGTGTCAGATGAGAGCTTGATTGCCAAGGTGCAAATAAGTGGTGACAGTGAGAACTGCTGGGTTAGGTTGGGGACTTTCACACAACACATCACTGGCAGTGCTGCTGAAGCTTGAGAGAAAGCAGTGGCACAAAATGTGCTTCTTCAGAAGGGTCAGCAGCCAGCCCTGCCTCACTCTCTGGGAGGAATGTTTGGTTTAAGAAGGCAAAAACCCCAGAGCTCAACAGTTACCAGCTGTTAAGAAACCTCTGTGTAATGTCCTGGCAACAGAGATGCTTCCAGTTCCAGATGCAAGGCTGCTGCTGGCTGAGGGACTCTGCAACACAATCGTGAGATCAAGAGGAGACCTGAGGTGACCCATTTGCCACAGGACAGGTGAGGATTACAGAGCAATGCTGCCTATCATGCTTAAGGGATTAGATGGTAACCAGGAGCTCCTTCCACTTTCCATGAAAGCAAGTGTTAGCTGTTCCCAGTAACTGGCTCTGCCCAGACCAAGAATTACATCCAGCTGTACCATAACAGGGAGGAATGTTTAGCCTTAATCTGCCCTCAGTCCTCCCTCAGCCCTGCAGAACACATTAATGCTGACAAAATACTCTATCTGAGAAGTGCTCCTGCTGTCTAATACACTTCTACATGATTCTAGGAAGGAAAAAAAAAAAAAAAACAGAATCAAAACAAATCAAGCTGCACCCAGATTGCCAGAACACCTGGAAGTCTGCTATCTAAAAGGCAGGAGAGTGTTGTTTTGCAGAAAGAAGAGAGGAGGATTACTTGATTCAAGCCACACCAGCTTTGGTCATTTCCACCTTTTTAGAGGAACAAAGAGTTGGAAGAGAAGGATTTCTTCCTCACTACTGCTCCCTGCCTTTCCAATAAGAGCATCTTAGAATTGTCATTGGTCCACTTTCCCTTTAAAAAAAACATACCAAGAACAGAGAAGAAATAGGTGTTGAACTACATGGTCACAGTGGATAGTAAGGGAATGCCACACTTAAACTGACCCATCACATTCCCCAACTTCCTTCTGGCAGTTAACGGTCCAGTTTTCAGTCCTTGCTTGTTTCCATGATTTCCTGCTGGAGCTCTGTATATGCCAGACAGAAACATCATCTTCCTGTGGGTCCTTCAGCACTGAGCAGGACAAAACAACCAGACTACAGGCAGGCAAGCCAGGTGCTCACACACCACGTGGACTACTGCCCCAAAAACATGGCTCAGGGTTTCACTGTGGTGTGGTGCACTGGGAAGCACATCCAGAGCAGCCTGACAGCCCAGATCAGTGCAGTGCAGCAGACAGGATGGTTTACATTGGTTTAGGACTAGTGCAGGAGTTTTTTCCAAGACTGGCTTTAGGAGAATAGTCACAACTGTTTCCTTTTCTGAGATGAAGAGCTGGAAGGGAGACTTTCCTATTTTACTGCAGCACATGGGACAGGGAAGCAGAGCCTAAGACACCCTGTATCCTGCTAAAAACATCAGAAGATTTTCTCTAGAACCCAGTGGGAGTGAGCACATTCAGATCCCGAGGTTTGATATTGTGGGAACGTGGAGATTGTTTCCTCCCATCTGTGCCTGGAATGTCCATTTTGGGTGGCTTGAAGGTGACTGGATCCTCTGGCGTCCTGGTAGCCTGAGCACGCATCAGCTCCATTGGGGATGGCTTCTGGGCACCCTTATAGGACTGAATAGTAAATCCTCCTGGTGAAAAAAAAAAAAAAAATCACAGTAAGAGCCAGGAAAACCAGTCAAGTCCTTTTCCTACTGCTGCCAGGAGTGAGCAGCAGCACTGACACCCCACACCACAGGGAGCTGGAAAATTCCAGCAGCTCCATGTCATCTAAAGCCTATTCCACATCAGTGGCTGGCACTTCCAGTCCTGGTTGCATCACACATCAGAGAAAAAGTAAAATACTGTCACCTTCACACCCTGCCCTTTCACTGCAGCACAGCACAAGTTATTCCTAATTCCAGATCCTCGGCACAGGTTTTACCCAACTGCTTTATATTTAGGCATAGAAATTATATGAATAGCAAACATTCCCAAGGTGGTCACAAAAAGTAATATGGCAAGCAGGATAAGACTCTAGAAAAAGCTAGCAAGTTGGCTGTGTGATGGTTCTCCTTTAGCTCTTCCAAGGCAGCTGATTTTTGAGGACATACCTGGATCAGTGGTGGATTTCTGGATGGCTTTGGGTCCAAAAAAGCTCCATTTTTCAGATGGCAATTTGTCCCCACCAGCTTCCATGGCAAAGTCTGAGCCAGCGATAGAAGAAGAGGATCCCTGACTAAACCAACTCCTAACAAAAAAAAAAAAAAAAAAAAATCATTGAGATGTATAAGACTTGAGAATAAATACTTCAAGTGACCTCACTGTACCAGGAACTTCCCATGCAGTTAACAGGGGTAATTTAATGCATGCTCAAGTTCCACAGTCTTCCAACATTTGGATCTATCCAACACATATCCTCATCAGGCTCTGAATTTCAGCCCACACAGTCCCCCTCTCGATAAGGTTATTTAGCAGCTCCCACCTCAGCAGCCTGTAGGAAACCAAAGGCAGCAGTGGCCTGCCAGGCTCAGAGTACCTGTTTTTATGCTTGGGAGAGGAGTGGGGGCTGGTGGTTGGAGTGGACTGAGCAGAAGAATTGTGTTTGTCATCTTTTGTCGTCTCTCCACTCTGCATTTTTAGCTTCTGTTAGGAAGAGAAACACAGAAGCAACAGGGCTTAAAAACAAGACATAAGGAACAACACCCAAAACCAGACAATTGTTTCATCACAAGTGAAAGTGTCACTTTATAACCTAAAGTTACACCCAGTATTATAATACCTGCATGCACCCCTTAAGCTTCTCTCCACATCAAATATAAGCATTTTGGAAGTTCACTATGCTCAAGACACATCCTCCAGGCTAGAGGAAGGAAAACCAGTACTCATAGGGAAGTTATGGATACAGCAGAGTTTGCTTCAGCTCAGCTACCTGGTAACAGCTCTAACTGCCACAGCACCCATTTGTCTCCAGCACTTTTTAAAGCAACAAAGCTTTCAGTCCCACAAGTTCTCTAACGAGAGTGAGACCAGTTCTCACACAAGATACAAGGTCAGGATTACCAGACCCTGTGAAGCAATCCATGTACACCAGGATGAAATCACTGCTCTGGAACAGAGATGAACTTGGGCACAAAATAAACAGGAACTGGGTGTATGCAAAGCAGGTTGTTTCAAGCTGAACAGTACAAACTGAACTTTGAAGAAGTCACTTGAAGGGCAGTTACAGTTCAAACACAAAATGCACAAGCACCTGGTAATGTCCCCTGTGGCTATTCAAGCCACACTAATGTAATTCACCAATGCTGTTACTGAAACTTTGACCTCGTGGGAGGACACTGGGAGAGTTGACTATTAAATTCCAACTCCAAGATTTTTGATGAGCTCAGTTGCCCATAGTAACATGTTCGGTCAAGACCTTTGTCTTTGTTTTCGGTAAGAAGCAAAACCAATCCCATCTGGTAACTTCCACATGAGAAATGCACAGTTTACAAGTTCTCTTGGGATAAACAGTTAACTTATTTAACTGCAGGGCACCATTCAAAGGTACAGCAAGAAACAGGACTGTGTAGGGATGTCCCCACTTGGAAAGACAACTGTAACAACTTCATGACATTGAAGTGTGACAGAATTCAGAAGAAAAAAGAAAAAAGGTTATTTCAAAACTACAAAGGCTAATGCTAACTTTAAAGTACAAGTGGGCATCATTTTGTACCCAATGAGCTGAAAGCCTTCAGAGGAAGCAGCTTAAGGAGAGTCCAAGCAACATGCTCCAAAAGTTATGTCACCAGGCAGATGTTAAAGTAGCACATATCCTGCATGGAGAAATCCAGTGGAAAACAAGCCTTACATGGACTGCCTCAGCCACCCAGTGGTACTTGGTCTCCTCAGTGGTGAGGCCTTTGTGGGGTGTGTAGCCAGCCTCCCTCAGCCCTGCCTGCTGCTCAAAGCGATGAATGCTCTCCTGAGTCTGCTCTGGAACAAAAAGAGCACAAATTCATACAAAAAGGCCACCACAGGCAGTTCTAGCAAAGACAACTTAAGCAACCAAACGCAAACCCTTTTTTCATCACTTGTATCTACACATTGTAATGAGCCCAGACAAGAAGATGAAGCTAATGAGCTATTCTGACTTGAAAACTACCCTGAGACACAGGGCTAAGTCAGATGTACAGTGATTTGTCCCAAGTCACCAGATATATTACATACATAACACCTGTAATTAATCCCAGCTCACCCAAGACCCTGCATCATTCCTACTTACAACTTCCTAAATCTAGGAGATATCAAAAAGCTGGTTATTTTAAATTGCCCTCTAGATTCAAAGGAGGCTTGCAGAACAGGTGTTAAAGACTCACAGTGATTACCCAGATTAAGTAAAATAAGATATTTCAGCCAAATACAAAGCCAGCATCCAATAAACTGATATCACCTTCACTTCTGATAAACATAAGCACCTTCTCCAACCCTCCAGCATAAAATGTTCACTCCAAAGTCAAAAGGAATCAGAGCACAAAGAGGTTACTAGAAAAGCCCAATGTCTTCTTTAAAACAGGTAACGCTTCCCATGATGAATTTATTTGCAGGGATACTGCACTGTAGATATGACAAATCCAGAGGAGCTCTGTCTCCTGAAAGGTGCAGGTGCAGTCAAGGCTCCTGACTTCTTACTGCACAAGAACATTTTTAGACCATCATGGTTTTAACCAGCTTAGCATTTATCATTTGATTAGAATAGGAGCTGCTTTCCAGAAGAAAGTCCATATTCCTGGATGTTATTTTCTGATGTGCTGGTTATTTTTGAGCCAAGACAGAAATAAATGCAAAGGTTCCAAAATGCTTGTCTGAAAATCTAGAAGTGCTTGGAAGCACTGCTTGGAGGAAAAGATGGCAGCTCAGATCCCATCTGCTGAAAGAAGAGGCAGCAGGGACAGATTAACATAAGAATAATTCCCCTTGCTGCAAAAGGGCACATCTTCTCTGCAAACATAACTGAACCAATTTTATTTTAAAGCATCATGATTTATGAGGTTTGTTTTTTTAAAGTGTTACTGTCAGCAAGGCAGCTGCTGCTATTAACTAACATAAATGCCAGCAAGTGCTCCATTAGCACAGGGTGTCAGCTCTCACTGCTTGGGTTAATGTCAGAGCTCTGCCTGTCATTCAGAAATAGCAAGTTAATAAGCAAACAGAACAGCAGCAGCCTCTGCACTCCAGCAACACAGACTGCAGTGTCCTGTCAGCACATAATGTACCCTGCACTCCTCCCACATCACCCACCTCCAGCCCTTGGAAACACAGAAGCACTGAGTGTAGCCTATTCCCTAGTTTCTTGCTTCCTTCTAGAAGCATCCTCCTAGAAGAACTCACACAGCTCAAGAGCAGGGTCAGTCTGAACCCATGAGCTCCCCAGCCACTCCAGAAGTTACCCTGAGGAATCAAGGACACTCACTACTCCCTCCCCATCAGCCACCATGTGAGAGGTGAGTTCTTACTTGTAATGAGGGAGTTCATGATGACGTGAGTGGCCTTGGCCTTCACCACAGGCACCTTGTTCACACTTTCAGTGGACGATGAAGGAGTTATGACGGGGGCATCCCCTTCCTCAACCTGTGGGAAGCAGCAGGGGACAGTTTGAGATGGGAAAGTATCTCAGCACCTGGCCAGGACACATCTCTAAACACAAAAGTGAGACATGAGGCCAAGCTTCTCTAGCCTTCATCCCGTGGGAAAAATCCCTACACTATGCTCACTGCAGCCCAGGAACGTTCAGAGCTTGAACCTTAGAATTCATAGCAATGAACAAGAAACTTGCATCCAACATCTGAAAATCTACCAGGCTCAGAGCCAACAAGCTGTTAGGTCAAGTACAGAAAGGTCAACAGCAAAGAAAACAGAACATCTGTACTTCTATCAAAGGCAAACTGGACTTCAAGGTCAGCTGGGCAAGAGCACCTTCCACAGGCAGCTCAAGCACAAGCTGTTCACAGAGGAGAGCCTGGTGTGAACACCTTGTTTTCCCTTCATTCCTTTTATCTGTTTCTTGCTCAGTGTATCAAGAGGTCAGAGCTCTACCAATGATCATGAGACCCCAGCAAAGAAAGAGAAAATAAATGTTAGAAAACAAGAAATCCCGTGAAACACAGACTTTCTCCTCCTAAAACAGGAGCTCCCCTGGTTGGAGAGCTTGCTCTTTGTGCAAAACCACAACTTTGGGTTCTCTTCCACAGGAGACTTTAAAACAAAAGGAGGTGTACAGTAGAGGTTAAACTCCAAGGGATCAGAGTTATGTAAGTCCACTCAGCAACATTTAACTTCACTTCAAACTTAGAAAACAACCTCTAAATTTAAAAGGGCTGGTCCTACACTCAAAGCACAAAATCACAGAATGCTTTGGGTTGGGAGAGACCTTAACGATCACCAAATTCCAACCCTCTGGCATGGGCATGGACACCCTCCCAGGTTGCTCCAAGCCCTGTCCAACCTGGCCTTGGAACACTTCCAGGGATGGGGCAGCCACAGCTTCTCTGGGCAACCTGTGCCAGGGCCTCACCACCCTCAGAGAAAAGAACTCACATCCAACCTAAACCCACCCTTGTGCTCTAGTTTGATTACAACCGGTTAAAGCGGTTTTATTCACAAACACCGAGGAGACGCTCAGCACGCGCTTGTCCCTTCCCAAAGCAGGGAATGCCGGGCAGGAATGCCGGGCTCTGCCCCCAGCCCCTCCCGAGGGTCCTGCTGCGGGGGGCAGGAGAGGATGACAAGAGGGGGATACCCAGAGGAGTGCAGGGCTGCGGGGACACCCAGGGGCCACGCTCGAGCCAGGGCAAGGCCCAGCCCGTACCTTCGACAGCTCCTGGTACTTGCGCTCGGGGATGACCGGCTGTTTCCACAGGACGCCGGCGCACAGGTCGGCGGGGGGGGGCGTAATGGGCGCCGTGTCCTCCAGGGCATCGTCGTAGCTGAAGGCGCGGCGCGGGACGCCGAGGGGCAGCGACATTCTGTCCCGGCGGGCCCCGCCGCCCGGCTCCAGCGCTGCGGAGAGAGCGCAGCGCTCAGCGACCGCCAGCGCGGCCCACTGGGGCTGGCGGGGAGCGCGGGGGGGCCTTACCGGGAGCGTCGGGCTGCGCAGAGCTCATGGCGCGGGCGGCGCGGTCAGCGAGGAGCGGCGGAGCGCGGCAGGGCCGAGACCGGGCCAGCCATGGCGGAGCCTGCGGCAGCCGCGACCGGCGCAGAGGATGGGGAGCTACGGAGGCACTCTTATAGGCGTACAGATCTCGCGAGATCTGGCTGCGGCGCGCGGGGTGCGCTGGGAGATGTAGTTCTGGCGGAGGGGGCGAGGACGGGCCCCGCGGGCTTGTGCCAAAGGGACTCGGGCACAATTCCTGCCGGGATCACACAGGCGGGACACGGCTACTGCCAGCTGGCAGCGCTGCTCCCATCCCGAGCAGCCGCGTCTCTCCCTCGCAGGATAAGAGCGAAGCCCTGAGCACGGCAGAGCTGCCAGCGAGCAGAGTCAGCTCTTCCTCCTGCCCACCAGCGCGACCTGGGCACCGTCACCCGAGCCCTGCCACCCGAGCCCTGCCACCAGCGTCCTCTGCGTGAAGAGCCTGCTGGCAACCCTGCTCCCCCAGCCCTGAGCCCACACAGTGGGGGCAGACAGGCTCCCACCCCCAGCACAGCTCTTCTTTGGGGTCTGCAACGAGAGGATGGAGTGACCAGGGAGCTCCTGTAGCTCAGACTTGCTGCTGGCCCTGGGGTGTTCACTGCACCCCACGAAGTCTGAGGGTGAACTGTGGGGAGCTGCCCTTGGAGAGCATGAGCAGCAGGCTCTGCTGCCAGGCATTAGGAGAGGGCAGCCATCTCCCACAGTTCACGGATGGAATCTCCCTTAGGATAGAGGTATAAGCATGGCTCTTACCTTCTGGTGAGCTCCCCAGGGCCCCACACCTTCACAGCAGCCCTGTAGGATATTAAATGAACAAGCAGGGCAGTCCTTGTGCTCACTGGCACCAACAGTACCCACTCAGGAGGTGGGCTCTCCTTCCTGGGAAATTAGTTACTGCTGGTACAACCCTGCCAGTACAGCACACAGTGGGAATAACCAGCTCAGCCTGTCCATTCCAAGGGCTGAGCACAGCTCTCAACTTTCCCAACCCTGTATTTAAAACCCTGTTTAGGAGAGATGAAGGCAGGTATCAAGCAGCCCAGCACAGGGGTGAAGACGGGCTGTTCTGTGGGAGCTGCACTCCACAGGTATTTGCCTGCTCTGCCTGATGCTCCACTGCCCAAGGGAGAAGGGGATGGAGCCACACTCAGGGATAGCAGGAAGCCCTGCCTGCCAGCAGGACTCTGCTGGATCAGCCCACAGGGTGCTGGGTCCTGGAAAACCAATTGCGGAAGCTTTGGAGCCCATCAAGGAGCAGGAGTACACACCAGCCTGTCCCTGCTGCGAAACCCTTCATACAGCTGCTCCTTCCTTTTGTCAATAAAAGCTCTCCACTGCCCTCCAGCTCCTCAGCAGGGAAGGGACCCCAGCCTGGTCTCCCACACTGCAGGCAGGAAGGTCACCAGCAGGGGAAGGAAGCAGCACATGGCCCCACTCTGCTGCCTACAGGGCAATCAGCCAAGGTCTGAGTGCTGCCCACACCCCGTGGGCCCCAGCCCTGTCACCACGGAGGGTGACACACGTCCAATACCAACGTCACACGGGTCAGCACCAGGAGCTCTCTAAAGCAGGGCTGCACCAAGCAAGAGCCCAAAGCAAGACATTCACACCAGCTTGAAAGAATATTTTATTTCAACAAAGCAAAAGAAGTGCCAGCTGCCACACAGAAAGTGAGCAGCACAGCATAGTCAGTGCCAATGCCAAAGAGTCTTTCATGGCTGGTTAAAACCATCTCTGTCTAATGAAGGTCCTTTCTCCATCTCCAGAGGCTTTGTTCAGTTCAGAAAATGGTCATGTCAAGCCTGCACTTGCAGGTAAACCTGAGGAAAAAGGGCAGTCACTGCACATCCATCTTTTCCGGCTTGAGTGATGCAATGAATTCCTTGTACTCCTCGGGATAGAAATTCTTGTACACATTGATCTTTCTCTTAATCTGCTTGGGAGTATCCTGGTAGTAGTTCTTCTCATCTCGAGCCATTTCCTGTGACAAAGAAGAGGGTAAGTCAGAGGAGCAGCCCCAAGAGCAAACGCCAACCCATCCCTCCCACGCCGGCGCAATCACTCCCTGACTCAGACAGGGACCTGGCCATGGTTCAAAGCATTGTTTTCCCTTAACAATCAGCTGACTGCAAAACAGGATCTAGGACAGAGAGGATTAGCAATTCCCATCCTGCAGAAGGTCCAGGAGCAAGGACTCTCTGGGTTCTCCTTGCCCTGGGACAGCCAGGCCATCCATACCTTGTAGTTTTCCCCGTGGTTCTGTATCATGTACTGCACGTAGTCAATGAGGTCCCGTGACAGCGTGTTCGACTTCTTCTCAGGGAGGCTGGCCTCATATTCCATCTCTAGGCAGAGGACAGAGGCAGCATGAACAGGGGAAGGAAGCAACACCTCCTCAGAGGTTCCCTGCCTCTCCCCAGGGTCAAGCCTGCCCATGCTGCAGACTCCTGCTGCACAGTTTGGCTGCTCACGCATGCAGGGACACTTCCCAGCCATGATGGTGCAGGAAAACAGACAACACAAGAGCCCTCTGCATGGGCTGCAGGCATCCAGGCCTGTGCTCCAGCTCCTCTCCAGCTCACACCATGAGGAGAGGGCCCTTTCTGCCCAGGCTGCAGAGTGTGACTGCTCAGAGCTGCCCAGCCCACCACTAAAACATGCCTGATACTGAACTATGGCTTCTTGTCACCCTGGGGCCACACACCAGCATGTTTCACAGTGACAAGAGCCCTCTTGCGGAAAGGCAGCCCAGGAGAGAATCACAAAATCATTAGGGTTGGAAGGGACCTCTGGAGATCACTCATTCCAACCCCTCTGCTGTGACAGGGTCACCTGGAGCAGGTGACACAGGAATGTGTTCAGGTGGGTTTGGAATGTCTCTAGAGAGGGAGACTCCACACCCTCCCTGGGCAGCTGTTCCACTGCTCTGTCACACTGAACGGTGAGAAGTTTTTTCCTCCTGTTGAAGTGGAGCTTGTTGTGTTTTAGTTTATGGACATTACTCCTTGAAAAGGAAAAGGAAATTCACGAGACAGATCCAGGGGAATGGCAGAGCTGCTGTCCTGCTCTGGCCTGGTTGGGAACCCCCAGCCAACTGCTGCCCAGGGCCTCCACAAGCCCATGAGCCCGGACAAGAAGTAACACCCTTCCCTGCCCCTGGCACAGCACAGAGAGACAAAATACTCCCCAGGGCCTTGGGAGAACCCCACATGCAGCACTGACCGTTCACCACGTACGGCTTCCGCACTATTTTCTTTCCTGACTGTTGTCCACTGCTTTCCGCTTCCACCCCCTGTGTTAGATGAGAGAAAAGAACACTCAAGAAAAGTCTATTTGGAAGAGGGCTGTGTCCGCACACATTGCTCCCAAAATTCCTGACTGCTGCTACATGACTGCAACGGCCAGGAAATCTCAGCTGGCTTAAGCAGAGCCTTATTTGTGACATTAAAGAGGCTTGTAGGCCAGCCTGTCTTCTCAGCAACGCTGTCTGAAAGGAGATAAGTGGCAAACAAGATCGCTCTGATTTTTTCCCTTGAGCAGAACCTTTGTGGGGCCACCTTCCACCCGGCTGCTCACAGGTGCTGATGGGCCATGCTGGCACTGCTGTGCACAAAGAGCCCTTTTTTGTTATCAGGAGCAACTTGGCTGCACCGTTCTCAACCCCACCTGTCTCTGTCAAGTCCCAGGACATGACGTTATTTATATTTGTTCTAAAGTCTATACTTGTTCTAAAGTCCATTATGTCTCTGTGGTGCTATAGCTCGTTCCCACGCCAGGATTTTGGTGAGAAAACTAAGTAGACCAACATAAGAAACAGCGTCCACCTGCTGGAGACGGATTCAGAGCCACTTGCCCCATGCTCTGAGGTTGGCTGCTCTCCACGCTGCTTTCCCCAACCCCCCACAGCCCCCACAAAGGTGCAGCCTCCGCCGAGCTCCCCCGGCCACACTTACCAGCTTCTTCGGTATGGGGAGGGCCTTGTTGGGGTCCTCGGACAGGCCCATCTCGGCCAGGTTCTGCGCCACCGACTTGCTCGGGTCCCAGGCATGGCGGATGTGCGAGCTGCGCGGGGACAAGGGACATCACGGCTGTGCTCCCCCTCCCCACCAACATGCGCTGAAGGTTCCCCACGAGGCGCCCGATTCCCCCCGCCCTCGGCCCGTGCCCGTGCCCCCGGCCCTCACCAGGCGATGCGAGGCGCGGCGCGGCGGCGGGCGCTGCGGTAGAGGCGCTTGCGGTTGAGGTTGTAGGAGTATTTGTGCCGCCGGCTCTTCCCCTTCGCCTTCGGCATGGCGGCCCCCGTGAGTGCCCGTGTGGCAGGGCCACCTGGGCTGCCGGCCGCGCCGCGGGGTGTCACGGGAAATGTAGTCCCACGACCGCAGAGGCACGCGGGGTGTGTGCTACAGCGGACTACAACCCCCGGCATGCACTGCGCCGGGGCGGGGGTACGGCAGCCGGGAGGGGCCGCGGCTGTCACCTTGGCCATGGCGGCCGGGCCGCCACCGCCGCTGGACCGCCCCGTGCTGCCCGCGTTCAGGGAGGAGGGATTCGGGGACAAGTTCCTGCGCAAGACCCGCGAGAACCCCCTCGTGCCCCTCGGTGAGGGCGGGACGGGGGGTGACGGTGCTGAGTGAGGGGCGAGGGCCGGGGCGGTGAGAAGCCGGTCCCTCATGAGCCCCGGCCCGGCCGCCCCCCGGGCGAGCACGGCCCGGGTGTGGGAGTGCTGTGGAGCCGGCCCGGGTGTGGGGGTGCTGTGGAGCCGGCCCGGGTGTGAGGGTGCTGTGGAGCCGGCCCGGGTATGGGGATGCTGTGGAAGCGCGGGGGGAGCTGCTCCTCGCTCACAGCCTCGTCCTTTCCCCAGGCTGCCTGTGCACCGTCGGCGTCCTGACCTACGGCCTAATCTGCTTCAAGAGGGGCAACACCCGCCGGTCACAGCTGATGATGCGGGCGCGTATCCTGGCCCAGGGCTTCACCTTCGCGGCCCTGCTGGGGGGCATGGCGGTCACGGCCCTGAAATCCAGACAGTGACCTCGGGCAGGAGAGGCCAGCACCCACCACCCCGGGATGGATCTTGGCTGTGGATGGAGTTTTCTGAGGGACTGTTGTGATGTCTTGGTGGAGCCACTGCTGGAGAGGCTCTGTAGTCCAGAGCACTGGAAATGGGGTGAATACACTCTGTGATTATCCTGAAATGTGGGCCGTGGCTTTTTTTTGATTCCTTGAGGGCTTATCCTGCAACACCAACGTTTTGTCACTAAGGCTTATTACCCCTGTGAGAACTCTTGTCGCTGCTCGGTGCTGTCACAGCCTGTTAAAATCACATCCTCTGGGTCGTGGTCCGCACTGAGGTGTGGCTTTAGTCAGGCAGTGCACCAGCATTTGAGAAATGAGCTGCCCAGCTAGGAAAGAACAGCTGTTTATGGCTCTGTCTTGGCAGGACAGAGTCCATAAGCAGCAGGGGAGCAGTCTGGGGAGGACGTGTGACCTGTTCAATTGCAACGGGTGAGGAATGAGGTGAATTGCAGGAAGATTGTGACTGATACTGGACTGTAGAGCATTGAGAAACCACAGCAGTAAGCAGTGTAGGGAAGCTGCCTTGGAGCTGTGGTGATGCAAACAGGGCATGAGAGATGAAACTCCCTGTGAAAACAAGTTGGGAACTCATGATTCCAAAACAGGGCCTGGCTGAGTTCTCTGGGATGTGCTGCTGCTTCAGCATTCCCCTCCCCTCACTCCTGTTTTTTCCTGTAGGATATGTTGCTCTTCCAGCCCCATCCTTCCCGCAGGAGGCCTCATGGCTGTGGGCTCTCCTGAATGCAGCATGCGTGTCCCTAACACACAGATGACAGTGCCCCATAGGATTGGAGATGTCGGTTTATTGTAACAGATAATTTGGACAGTCACAGAAACCAAAGCCGAGGGGATGTAGAACAGCTGTGGGCACGGCTCCCCGGGAGCTGCCCCGGCCTCACATGGAGCACACAGCAGCTGGGGGACCCAGGGGCCTGGCTGCCTGCGGGGCCTGGAGGAACAGAGCATGGGATGGGGGGCACACTGTCCCCCCAGAAGCAGCCAGAGGTGCTTCCCACTGCTCTGCAGGGAAAGGCAAAGGCAGGCAGCCAAGTCCCAAGGTGTCCTGCAGCACGGCAGAGGTGCCTACGCATGCTGGAGGGCAGGGGGACCAGGCAGGAGTGATCAGCTCTATGGGCAGAAGGGCACAATCCCAACACACAACACCAAGTGACTCCCTATGCAACCATTTCCCTTCCCATCCCACTGCTAAGCCTGTGCCCCAGAGCCACAGGTGCCTGACTATCCCCCTGATGGCTGCAGCAGCAGCACAGGTGACATTCCTGTCTCTGGAGCCACAACTTCAGGGCAGGACAGCTCTGCACACTTGATTTCCAGCTGAGCAGGGCCCTGCAGTGAGGCTCAAGTGTTTTGTGGCCTCTGCTCCATGTCCCCCCAGCTGCTGCAAGCCCTTTCCAAGCTCCCAGATGCAGGGCACAAGCTCAAGGCTGTCCTTCTCCTGCTACTCAGGAGTTGTGCAGGTTCCCAGGGCTGGTGCCAGCCCTGCCAAGCAGAGGAGAGAAAGCCAGTGTTCAGTCAGGGAGTGGGACTGAGGCATCTCCCCATGATGCCTTAGGTGGGCAAAGCCAGGGGGCAGAGCAGCTGCAGACAGATGTGCAGGTTGTTCTCAGGGACAGGTTGTTCTCAGGGACAGGACAAGCCCCAGCACCAGAACTCTGCCCAACCCTCTGTCCTGGGTTAGGAAGCTGGGAGAGCTTGACCTGCCCCACAGCAGCTGGACCTTCCTACCTCCTTCCCTGCAACCACACAGCCTCCATCTCCCCTTCTAGTAGCAGAGGAAGGAGCAGAGCAAAGCCAAGGGCTCTCAAAGCCTGGCATCCCACGTTCCCAACTGCTGGTGGTCATGATAGAGGGACAGAAAACTTCCTGCACACTCACCCCTGGCCCTTCTCCAGTGCCCTGCAGCGCTGTACTGCCAGGACTGCAGGACAGATGGGACACTGACGCTGGAACCCCATCAGCTTTTTGGGGTGCACAACCAGGCTGGACCCCACTGGGATCCCTGCCTCAGGGATAGGACCGAGGCCTGAACACAGGGCTGCCAGGACAGCCACAGGCAGTTTTATTCCCAGCACAGGGGTGAGGTGGGAACACAGGGTGAGATATTCCCTGCTCACTCAGCCAGGCTCCTGCAGACCCTGGGCCAGGGCTTCCTCCTTAACTCAGCTCTGCCACCCAGTGCCGCTTCCCAGGGAAATGCCACAGTGATTTATAAATAAGTGTAAAAAGAGACCGATGCACCTTTTAAGCAAAGGAAAACCATGGGGAGAGTTACAACCAGTGACTCGAGCACAGCTGAGGTGCAGACCAGGGAGCAGGCAGTGGGAGGCCTGTCCTGGGCTGGCCCCTGGAGCCACCCGACTCGGTGATCCCGGCCGTGCCCGCAGTGCTCCCGGCCGTGCCAGGCACAGCTAGCGGGACAGGGGCGTCTGTTTCAGGGAGATGAGCACCGAGCGCATCCGCGAGACATCCTTGCTCTGCTTGCTGCTCTTGGGGTTGAAATCACACAGCTGGGCCACCTTCTCCCACTCAGAGCCCGGGGTCTCCTCCTTGGACTCCTTCAGGAATGCTTCCTCCGATGCCCTGCAGAGACGTTGAGGGTTGTCACTGGCAGAACCCTTTTCAAGGAGGTTCTCCCTTTGTGTCCCTGCTTCCTATCCCCTGCTCCAGACAATGAGCTCGGTGTCCTCTAGGAGCCACAGACACGCGATGCTCAAGGCTGCTGTTGGCTGCACTCACCCAAGACATCATTAATCCAGGGGTGCTGGGATATCCATGTGCTCCCAAGACTTCTCCATCCCCCAACAGCCCCAAAAAGGCTTAAGAGCCCACAGCTTTGCCTCTTCAACCAGCTCCCACAGGGGCATTTCCAGGAGCTCCACTTGCCTCCTAAGACTACCATTCAGAGACACTCAGCTGCATCATCCTCCCTCTGGGACCTCATCAGAGCCCAGGACCTCCCAGCACCCCCCTCCCCTTGGCTGGTCAGCCAGTGCTAGGGCAGGGACCCCCAGAGCCTGTGGGGCAGGATACGGTGTGTAAGAGGCACATACACGTAGCCAATGACATCGGCGTCCGGCTGCTGGTAAAAGGCTTTGTCAGCGATCCTACCCCAGGCACAGAGAGAGAGAGAGCGGAGCGACAGGCAGGCAGAGGGTTAGAAAGAGAGAACAGAGGGGGTTAGTCCTCCCAAAGAGTGTGACCCACACATCGCAGCACCAGGAGAACCTGGAGCCCAACCCTGCCCCCCTGCAAGACCCATGCATGGGCAGGAGGCACTGAGATCCCAGGGTGATCCCAGTGTGGTCCCAGCCAGGGTGGCTCTGCATAGCCACTGGAGCCACTCCAAGCCCTGGGGCCTCTCCCCTTACTTGGCAAAGCTCCATCCCTGTAGAGCTGGGCCCCACTGTGAGGAAAAAGGCCCCCAGACTATCCAGGAAGGCAGACCTGGCTGAACAGCAGCTCCCATCATAGTCTAATGGGCATGCTGACCCCGACATACCTGTTGTTTGCCCGGTTCTTCTCCATCTGCTCGTTCTGACGGAGGTTCCACTCCTCCAGGTCCTTCTTGGCCTTCTCACGCCATTCCTGCTCAGTCACCTTCGATGCTGCATCTAAGGCCAGAGTGAGACAGAGCCCATCAGCCAGGCTGGCACCCACTGGGTGTGCTGGGCAGCCCCTCAGCAGGCAGGGCAGCTGCAGCCACCCAGACCTGTCCCCACTGTACTGGCCAAAAGGCCCCACTGCTCCAAGGACAGCAGATCTTTGGCAGGGGCACAAGACACCTCTCTGGGATGCAGCAGGTGAGGGACCCAAGGGCCCCAATTGCCACATCATGAGGCGCCACAAGCACACCCACACAGGGCCTTGGGTCCTCACCCAGCTCCTCCAGGCGCTTCTTCTGCTCCTCCCTCCACTTGCGGATGCTCTCGGGTTCCTGGGTCAGCCGGTCAGCCTTGGCTATGGCTGCGTAGGCATCCGTGGGGCCGTTGGACTCCTGCAGGACATGAGCACTTGCCATCAGCACCAGCTCTTCCCACAGCCCAGCCCAGCCACCTCCAACAGCTGGCAGGGATCAGGACTCCACACTCCCAGCACTGACAAGCCAAGATCGGAGGTAGGAAGGGTGATGGCCTGGGACATCTGGGACAGGGTCCCCAAAGCGCTGTTCAAGCTGCTGTTCCAGCTCCCAGCCTCAAGCCGTGTCACCCAAAAATACTTCCCAGCGTTCCCGTCCTTGCCTTGCCACTCACTGCCATCACAGCTGTTGCATCCTCTGGGCAGCCCCACAGCACAGGACAGCCACTGGCCTTGGGACACACTCCCAGGGATTCCCTGTCTCTCAGCAGGGCCAAGGCAGCCCCAGGACTTAGCTGCTTCCCTTGCTCCTCTGCCGAGCTGCCCACACGGCCCCACCAGACCTTGGAGGTGCTGGCTCAGCACCTCCCATAACACCTTCCTGGCCAGGATGCCCAGTCATGCTGACACCAAGCTCAGCAATGGGATTATGTCTTTCTCCAAGATCCCCAATCTAATTAAGTCTGTCCCATTACTGATGTGATTATCAACCTGTAAGCCAGGCACGGGCTGTGCAGACGCCCCACTGCTGGGCACCAAGTGAGGTGAAGGACTTGTCAGATGCCGGCAAAGCGTCTCCTGTAGCCAGCAGAGCTGGGCTTTGGGCTCCCAGAGGGAGCTGAGACACAGGTGGGCTCCCCCCCAACACCTCTGGCCATGGGGTAAGTGGTTTTCATGGGAGATGCTGCCAAGACAGCAAAGCATGTGTTCCATGGCAGCCCTGCCCTGGCTCTGGCCTCTGCCAAGAGATGCTCCTGCCTGCCCCAGACATCTCCAGAAGCTACCCAGGCTGAAGAGAGGGGCCTTCCGTGGAGAATGGAGGATTTGTCACCTGCTCTTAGGGCCCAGGCACTCCTTCATGGCACAGGCCACCTGCAAACAGATGTGGGGCAGGTCATGGCAGGTGGGACACATCTTCTCTTCAAAGAGAATGGAGCAGCCAGGACTCCCCCAGGAGACCCAGACCTTTCCAGGAACACCGTAGCTGTTCTGCAGCTGGATAGCAAATTCCAGTCAAAACTGGGGGCAGAGCAGCAGAGTGCTGGCCCCACACCCACCCAATTTCCCTTAGCAGCCCTGGGCCAGGGAAGGGCTGAGCTCTCACCTGAAACACATCTCCGTTGACAGTGGCTCCTCCATTCTGGAAACCAGCTGGAGAAAAAGGAAGAGAGAAAGAAGAACACAACTATGGCAGGTGCAGGCAATCTCAGTAGGGCTAGCGTTCATGAAAACTGAAGCAAATCAGTTCCTGGGAATTTGTCTGTGCCATTTCCAGCCCAGCACACCTGTCCACAACACTCCAACAGTGCCCTGTCCTTGGTGGGATCCAGCAAGCACCTCCCGCTCTCCCACACAAGCCTCTCCAGGCATTTATGTCTTTATGGTGTTTTCACTGGTGTTTTATCTTATCTGAAGATTAGGGAAACTTCCAGGCATGGACACAGACTGCTGCTCTGACTGAAGAAACACGTGACCAACTCCCACCTGCAGAGGCTGCTGATGGACACAGAAGCTGCTGGCTGAGTGCTGAGACAACTCTCCAGGGACAGGGCCCATGGAAATACTCCATGTGCTCCCCCAAGAGAGGAGGGCATGGATGCAGGCCAAGGTCCTTGAGAGGCCACCTGGGATGACCTGCAAGGTCAGGGCTGGGAATGAGGCACCACTGACAGCCCCAGAGAGCTGCACACCAGCATCAGAATGCCAGCCCCAGGCAGTGGGCTTTGCTGCTGGGAGAGAAGAGGCTTTGAAGGAGTCACACTCCAGGCCCTAAGCTCTCCCCAGTGACCAGCACAGGCCTTCTCCTGGTCAGACAGCTGCAGGCACAGCCACAGTGCAGCTCTGCCCCATGGTGCTCACCCCACGACTACACCCAGCTCCAGCCTGTCTGACTGCATTTATCACTGTGGCTGTCAACATCTCTCCAGGCCCAGATCTGCCTCCACGGCCCTGTGTGCACAGCAGTAAAACCACTGCTCCACAGCCAGCACGAGGAGACTTTGTGGGGCTGAAGTAGGGGAAGGAGTCAGAGCATCGCTATGCCCGTGCCGAGAGCAGACCACTGACCCCTGCACACTGGAAGCAAGAGATGAGGATTAGCACGTTCTATCTGCAGGGCCTGCGACCACAATGTTCCTTCCCAATGGGAATTTCTTCCATTTTATACTCCAAAGGGCTCTCTGTCTGCGGGGACAGTGACAAGGCTGTCATTGCTCCTCAGTTCCGCCTGGATGCCTCCTACATTGCCATAGCTGGGGGCATTGAGACATGGACATGGGAGTCCATCCAGCCCGGGGAACCCAGCCTGGGCACATGGGAGAAAAATCGCCCCACGGCCAGCACATCCCAGCTCAGGATTCACGCCATATCCCGATGTTCTGAAGCCCTTTGGGCCCAAGCACAGGCGCAGACAGCCCTTACTGCTGCCGGCTGCCAGCCAGGCCTACCCGGACACCTCATCCCCTACCCGTGAGGTGCAGCACGGACCCCATCACCCACCGTGGGGGGTGCTGCGCGTCCCACGGGGAACCTCAGCCCCGCGGGCGCGCGGCCCGGAGAACCCTTCCCCACCCTCGGGGCAGGAGGGGGCACAGCCTCCCGTTACCCCACGGGGGTGGCAGTGCCCCGTGCCCGCCGGGGCCGCAGCCGGGCGGTCCCCGCGGCCGTGCCCGCCCGGCGCTCACCCTGTTCCGGTGGGGCCGTCTGCCCGCCCGGGGCGGCGGCCGCCTCGCCGTCGGTCGGCCCAAAGCCCTCGTCGTTCTCGATACCCGCGATCTCGCTCTCCTGCTGGGCCAGGAAGGCGGCGGCCGGGTCCTCCTCAGCGCCGGCGCCCTCGGACGAGGAAAAGAAGCCGAAGTCGTCGGCCATGTCCGGCCCGCCCGCGCCGCTCCCGCTCCGGCTGCGCGGCTCGTCTGGGCTGGGCCCGACTGCGCCCGGGCGGAGCCGCCACTGTCACTGCGGCGGCGGGCGGGGCGGCCGCGCTGACATCAGCGCCGGGGCGGCCCTGCGGTCGCGTCCCGCCTCCCCGCGACCTGCAGCGGGCACGGCGGGCCGGGGCTGCCCGGCTGCTCCGCCCGGGGCTCGGCGGGCCGCGGTTCTGCCGCGCCGGTTCCGCACACGGGGGCTCGTGGCTGCGGGTGGGAGCAGGGGCCCCTCAAGGGCCCCTCCATCTTGGCGGCCGCCGCCATCTTGGGCGCAGGGCACGGGGAGCGCTGGGCAGGACCCTCCCGCCGGGACCAGAGGTACCGGGCAGGGCCCACCCGGTGTCCGGCAGCCCCCGCGGTGACGGGAACACAACCAGCTCCCGAGGGTCTCCGGCTTATACCCCCCGCCCTCTCGGGCTCAGAGCCCTCTCCCACAGCCACTAGCAGACCCTCCCCATCCCCAGCCAGCTCCGGGAACACCCAAGCAGCAGCGCCCGGCACACTCGGAACTCTTCGTGCGCCCGCCGGGAACACCCGAGCAC
>NW_020884887.1:7719724-7753944 GCF_003945725.1 Corapipo altera | reverse complement strand
CGGCACACTCGGAACTCTTCGTGCGCCCGCCGGGAACACCCGAGCACCGCTCGGCACACTTCGGAACTCTTCGGGCGCCCGCCGGGAACACCCGAGCGCGGCCAACCCCGCCGATGGGATTCGGGCGTTTCCGGACGAGCCCTAGAGGCGTTCGGGTGTCTCCGGAACGTGGCCGAGCGGCTCCGGCCGATAAACAGCCATTGGCCGCGCGGCGCCGCGCCGGGGCGGAAGTGCGGGCGGGCGTCGTCACTTCCGGAGAGTGACGGAGCGGCGGGTCAGAGGCGGCGGCAAAATGGCGGCGCCTGAGGAGCGGGAGCTGACGGCGGAACAGACCGAGAAGCTGCTGCAGTTCCAGGTGCCGCGTCCGGGGGGGCCCGCGCCGGCCGGCGGGAGCGCAGGAGGCGGTGCATGGGCACGGAACGGGCTGGGCTGGGCGCGCCCCGCCGGCGCTGGGGGGTACGGGGCGCACAGAGCCGGGTAGGCCCGTCCTGGAGCCGCCCCGCCGGTGCGGGGGTGTCGGACCGGGCCTGAGGGGAGGTGGAGAGGAGAGAGACCTGTGGTCCCGGTGCTGGCGGGAGCGAGTGAGACTCCCGTGCCCCGAGTGCTTCATCGGGAGCGTTCTGTCATCGCCACCCGGGCAGGCGGGAAGTGGCTGCTGAATAAACCCCCCACGGGAAGAACTCCTCGGTAAGTCCCGACCGGTTTAATTAGTATGAAAAAGTCCCTTGTCGCAGCGGGAGAGCGTTTTCTGTCACCTCAGGAGGGTTATCCAGCGCGTTTCTGTGAATGTGGTTACTGAGAACGTCGTTCCTGCCCCTCACGGTTTGGTAACGCCACTGGAGACTGTAATGATCTGCTCTGTATCTGCTGCACAACGCGGGCTGAGTCGCTTAACCTCTGGTGTGCCGGGGCCTCGGGGCCGTGCAGCAGCTGGGTGATCATCAAACCAATCTGCAGATGTGGTTTATTGGGGAGAAAACAGCTCTGGGCAGCTGAAATACTTAGGTTTGCTCAGTGAGGAGTAATTAAACGTGCTGAGCAATGAAAATTACCTTCAGGTGTCCTATGTTTGTTTCTGAGCTGTAGGACATCACATGGTGTCTCTTGGATTGCAGGGTTCTCTTATAGAGACAGGGTTTACTTTTAGGAGTGTTTTATTTGATTTTGTTGCTTTATATTTGTTATTTTTTTTAAGGCCTTGCTTTGGATTTTTGGTGTGATGTAACTGTGGATTTGTAGGGCTTAAAGGGCCTCCAGAGGCATCCGGCCCTGCCTTCCCCAGGTGAGATGGTGCAGCTGTTCTTCATTCCAGACAGGGACATGCCAGGCCTTTGTCTCTGAGTCAGGGGAATTCACAATCTCCTGAGTTAATTAGTGAATTAATACACTGAGGTGTTTTCCCATGACTGGACCTGTGAGGGAACTTGTTTTACACATATCGCCTCCAAATCTTTACTGCAGATTGGGCAGTCAAGTTAAATACAGGCCAAGGGAGTGGAGCAGTGTTAACCATTGCTGTCCCAGTGCTGCCTGGTGGGGAGGTGAGGTTTGTGCAGGACTTACAGATATGCAAAAGGTCCCGTTCCCAGCTTCCATTCTTTTGCTCTGAGCTATCCCAGTACATATGAATGCACTGAGTCTGGACAGATAGGACCAGCTGCTCTCACCAGTGCCCCTGTTGCTATTTTCAAACCCCTGTGGGCAGCTGTGAAACTGAAGAATCCTGTTTCCCAATGCTACCTGGTGTTGCCATGGACTGGGGGGGAGGAGAAGGAGGCAGAAGGAAGGATTCATGCTTTAGTCCAGCTGCCTGTCCAGTCCTGGTTTGAGGTAGAGGGAAATGCTCCTCAGGCTGTAAAGGGGAGACATTTTTCAGTTAGGAGACAGCTGCTGTCCTGAGCCTGATATGAAAGCTGTGGTCCAGAAGGCTTGGATACCAGGATCCTTGTTCTTCTGTCCCTGGGGGTATGTGGGATCAGTTTTCACCAGGGCCCTGCTATTCACAGACTCCGCTGGTGATTCCTTCTCCTCTGATACTTCACACCTGGCTGAAAGGGACTCAGGTGTGTGGTCCTGCTTGTTCCTTTAGAATTAAATCAGTCCACCTGGAAGAGGGTTTTTTTTCTTGGGAGTCTGTTAAAGAGCATTTAGTGTTAGGAGAGGATGGAAAAATCTCACTAAAATAATTTGTACATTGCTACAGAACACTGCTGCAGTCAGCTGGGAAACCCTTCAGGGATCCCTGCTGTCTTTTCAGGGAACACTTCACTGTTTTCAAAGATAACTTTACACTTTGTTGTGATGTACCATCATAAGTAATTTATACAATATTCCGTGGTGGCAGAGCATTGTACTTCCATAGAAGGTTATGTACCACTGCAGTGTGACTAAAGCAGGAGAGCAGACTGGGAAAGAAGGGAGGATAACAGAGATGAGGTAAGGAATAGCAGAAGGCCCTCAGTTAAATGGAGAGTCAGAGGGAAGCATGGATCAAGAGCTGCCATTCACCCAGCAAACAGCTGTGGGGGTGAAGATGCTGTTGCCCTAAAGTGTTTACCCTACTTCTGCTGGAAATGGCTCCTTCCCAGGCAGAGGTGAGTCCCAGCTGTCCTATCCTGTCCTGGCCTGAGCCTTTGGGCACAGTCCTGTGTTAGTGCCTGCTCTGCATTAATTCCGTTGATGTGTGTGATGGGTTCTGTAGTGCTCTACAAATGGCTTGGCTGGCAGAATGCTGAAACCAGCAGCTTCCTTCTTGTGGGCAGGGCTGGAATAGGGCAGTTGTCTGCACCCTGCTGGGGCAGGTTAGTGAAAAAAAAAAAAAAAAAAAAAACAAAACAAACCAGTAGGGAGAGAGAACTGGGATAAATGTGAAATGAAAACAACAAAGCCTCTTGCAGGCTTTCAGTCTCCCATTTGCTGCTGGAGCATTGGATAATAATGTAAAGGAATAAAAGCATCTAAATTTTTCATCTGTCAAGACTTTGCTGTCTTGACATCGGTAGAGAGAAGTTTGATGTGAGCAGTTTAAGAAAGCTGTGGAGATACAGTTCATTTGGGAGATGGAAGAAACAGCGGAGCAGCTTTTGTAGGATCTGATTATTGATCTGTGCCCATTACACTTGGGCTCATGTCTGATGTTATAATATGCTAATGTGAAGTAATGGAGTGTTATTTGCAAAGGAAAGAGTTGGCACTCAAGATACCATCTCTGACTTCAGCTGGCAAAAACAGAATGCTCAGGGCTGGGTATGACTGATTTAAGGGAAAGAGGAAACATGAAACTCCAGCATCTTTCCTGCTCAATGTATCGATCAAAACCCTCATAGAGGCATTTGCTGTAAAATACAACAAGAAACTCTTGATTAAGGCTTTTTTTCCAGTTTGAAGTCAGGTGTTCTTTACCCTTGGAAACATAATTCTCTGGAATTTGGCAGTGGGTTGGGAAGTAAGAGCAGTGCCAGTTAGTCCTGTGGATTTGCATCTCGTGCTGTGTTTCAACATCAGAGTGAATCTGCAGAGGCAACAGTTTCGTAAGTCCAGTTTACAACCTTTGTCCACTCCAGGCTATTCCTTCTGCTTCTGGAGCATGGAATTGTACTTTCCACTACTTCAGTACTGAGAAGATTCTGGGCAGTCTCAAAGGTGAGAGATGGAAATAGTTCTCTCCAGCAGCTGCTTCGCTCTGCTTTGAGTGGTATTTGAGAAGGGACTGTTGAACTGTCCTGGCATTCGTGGAACTTAATATTTTGTTTTCTAAGTATTAACCACTGTCTTGAGCTTGGATCTACATTTATTTGAAGGTTCGAGGGTGCTGGTTTAACAGGACTCGTTTTAACTACTGAAGACTTTCTCTTTTTATTACTTACTGTCTGTATTATATATGTGCTCTTTGAGGCAGCTGAGAGACCCCAGTGAGGAGGAGACCAGCAGCAAGGTTTGAAGATATTGTTTGTTCTCTTAGCCCTGATGATACTAAGAACATGCTGTTTTGACATGGGCGTAACTCAGTTTGCAGCTGAACAAGGTTCACCAGAAACGCTGTTAAGTGGTGCAGTGGAAAGGATGTTTCAAGTTTCTGATCTGTTTCCATAACTGAGGTGAAGCAGCGCCTTGGAGGGTCCTGGGACAGCAGTAGGAATGTCTTTGGGGTGATAATGACCAGTATCGGTGTTTGCCACAAGGGTTGTCTGAGCTGACAGTTGAACTGTCCTGCTGCTCCTTACGTGGGGTGCGGGTTGTTCTGAGCCGTGCTGTGTCCTGTAGAGCCCGTCAGAGTAACAGTCAGCAGGATGATGGGTTTTTAAAAGCTGTCTTTGCACAGGCAATTTTTTCCTGCAGTGTTTAATTGTTCAGCTTCATTGATCAGATGAGCGGTGGGAGTGCTCAGGGTGCGAGTGCACTGTGTGCTCGGGGTGGTTTTGTCACTTCTGCTTTGTGTTAAGAGCGACTGGATTAAGATGCTAAAGAAAAAAAGGGTAAATTCGTCTCCCTGGAGAACTCGTGTTCTCAGACTGAGATCTGACCAGCAGCTGCCTGGTGAGGGATGATGGTTGGGAAGGGTGAGGTTGACTGGTTGTGGTGTCTCTGTGGAGCTCAGGAGGTCTTGCAAATGCTGCAGTGATTCAGTGCTGGTTAAATGCTTGTTGATAGTTCTGCTGCTTTCTGACCTAAAACTGCTGAAGTGTTTTGCATAATTTAAAAAGGAGGGATTGCTCAGTCATGTTATTAGTGCTGAGAGATAATCCCTGCGTTTAGAAACAAAGGTGTGAATGAGCTTCTGAATCTTGTAAACTTTGCAACCACCAGCAGAATTTCCAGGGTGTTGAGGAATGGCAATCAGAAGGTTCTTCAAGGCTTTGGAATACACACCTTGTGACTCCATTGTAAAATCAATTGAGTAAATTGCAGGTGCCTAAAAAGGCAATTAAGTGCCTTCTGTAGGAAGGTTAGAAAAATAAATAAAGTCAGAAGAAAATAAGAATAAAGTCACCATACAAAACCTAAATTTTACTCTGAAGCACATCTTTAAAGCACGGTAACTAAACTAAAACACTAAATCTTGAAGCTGAGTTATAATTAAAGGTATTCAGGCAGCAACAGCTGAGTTCACTGAGCTTCATTTCTTCTATGAGATCCTTTCGGTAGTGTTCCCTTGCAAGGCTTGCTGCAGACTTACTTTTTAATAAATATTTATACACCAGTGGGCAGTGACTTTGAAGTGCTTTTTTCTGAGCTACTGCAGTCACAGTTAGCAATGCTTTAAACAGTCTGGTTGGTTCTGTGCAGTGGAATGAAACAATGATTTTTGCCCAGGAGATTGGGGAGAAGGTGGTGCTCTGTGGAGACTTAGTGACAAAGAAGCCAAGAAATGCTCAAAAGTTTGAACTGAGCCAGAGATTGAATAAGGCATTTGTTCACTGTGTTACTTGGGTGGAAATAGCATGTGGAATGTATCAATGGGGGCAGGGAAGGGAATAGATATGCCATCCTTCTCCAGTAAAAAAGCCAATTCTGTGCATTTTTAAATGGTCAGCCTGTCAGCAGTGCCTCAGGGGCTTCTAAAGGAAGCAAGGAAAATGTCTGTTCAGACACCTTACAGCAAGTGCTGTGGGGAGAGATGTGTTTCTGTGGCACAGTGACAGGGATGTTTGTGTCAGCAAAGGTTTGTCTCCATTCAGGAGGTGTTGATGTGGCTTCCTGTAACAACAGACACAATTGTTTGATCTCTTGTGAAGAAATTCCAATTGATACAGAGTTAAAATTGCCCAGTGGCTTTGAAGTTTGCCAGGTATTTGGGCTGTGTTTTCTGTTTCAGAGCCTGTCTGTGTTGGACTGGGTTTGGATTTTTTACTGCAGATTCCCCTGTGATGCTGGAAACACCGCCTTCACTAGTGCTTGGCTCATTTTGATTTTAGTCTCTGTTTATACTGGCAGTGAGTGAAGTCATGGTTAACTTGGGTTTTCAGAAATGCTTTGTCTGTGTTTTGAGTTTGAGGTGGTTTGAGGGCATTGACCCAGCACATCCTTCCAGAGTGGAACCTGTGGGCATTATTGCGTTAAACTCTTGGCTGTGCTGAGTGCAGTTGTAGTAACATACCTTGGGCACACTGGGAATTGGCTGATGCTGGAAGAGGGCAAAGGCCTGTTTAAGGCCTCCTGCGTGTTTGCAGATTTGGGTTGGCTCAGGTTGCTCTGCTCTTAAACTCAGAGCAGAGCACTTAAAAAATGAGCATTGTGGTAATGTGTTGTGGTAACTCCCGGCTCTGCTCACGTGTTGCAAAGAACAGTAAAAATACAACATTTCCCTGGCACTCAACTGCTTTTACTCTCCTTCTTTAGGACTTGACTGGCATAGAGTCCATGGACCAATGTCGCCACACGCTGGAGCAGCACAACTGGAACATAGAGGTACCACTGAAAATCAGATTTGTAGCAGTTTCCAAGTACCTGGGTTAAATGGAGCCCTCTGTGGGGAGGGGGAGCCCTACCAGTGAGAGGAGTCTGTCCACCCCTGAGTTTACTCAAGTAGCTCTTTAGAGCAGCATCTCCACTTGTCTGGAGAGGTTTCAGCCAAACACTGGCTGCCGTGGAGAAGACTTTCCATATGGAAAAGAGCACTGGTGGTTGCCATTTGTCATGAATTGTGCTTATCCGGTGCTCCAGGGCTCTGGACAAGGAATACCCACTGCTAGTGTCCAAAGTACAGAAAAGATAAAATGTCTGAAACCTCCCTTTGCTCTTTCTCGTGTCAAAGGCAGCTGTGCAAGACCGACTGAATGAGCAAGAGGGTGTCCCAAGTGTCTTTAATCCTCCTCCATCCCGACCGTTGCAGGTCAATACAGCTGACCACAGGATCTACAGCTACGTTGTCTCAAGGCCACAGCCAAGGGTAAGTTATCTTACAGTGGATTTTGTCCTGCTTCTTGGGTGACTCTTCATGAACAGCAGAACTTGCAAGCAGGGAAAAGAGTTGTTTTCTTTGCATGCTGTTACCTCCTTTCTAAATATTTTGTCTTCTGAAAACAAAATGTAGAGCTGTTCCTTAAGCCTCTGTTTCTGCTGCGGAGACTTTCTCTGTGGCAGTTCACACTTGAGTGTGAGGACCTTTTTTTGTGTCACAGACAGTTTGCTGTGGTGTAGTAAAGCCTTTTGATCAGTTCAATTGCAACAAAGGACTGTCCCCTCCATCTGGCAGTGATAATGTTTTTCTAATTAGAGCTCCCCTTAAATGTGTATTAATTAGAATACAGCACCAATTACTTGCATTAATGTTTCACAAATGAATTTGCATGAGCACCTGTAAGACTCAGTGCTGTTAATCTTTTTGAATAGTTAAGAAAATCAGCACAGAGCAAAAGCATTAGTCAGTGAGGCCAGTTTTCAGATGTGTCACATTGAATTCTGAGTGAGCAACGTTAGTCACATTTGATTTGACATGTCTGAAGCCATGAACTGTTGCTGAGCTGTTTTTTTCCGTGGTTGGAACACTGATACCTCACATGATGCTTGGTGCTGGTGGGCACTTTGCTGTAGCAGGGCTGTTCCAGGTGTGGAGACTGTTCTAATTCTTTATTTGTCATTGCAGGGCCTGTTAGGATGGGGTTACTACTTCATAATGCTTCCATTCCGTTTCACCTATTACACATTACTTGATATATTTAGGTAAGTACTTGCTTGTGCTGACTCACATTAACTGCATGAAGGCACATGGTAGCTCAGATCCAGCTGTACCTCTGTCACTTGGATCTTTAAGTCTCATGGCAGATTTTCCATTTGTTTGCTCAACTGGTGTTATCTCTAGCCTTCTAAAGTTCCTACGTGGTTTAGTAACAAATAAATCTTATTGCAGAGAAAAAGAGCACCTTGGAACTCTGTAAATGAAGTATTTAATTGCAATTCTAACTCCATGCAGCTTTGCAGTTTGAGTGCCACACAAAGGGATTGCAAAACAGTGTCCAGCTGGCTGATTTTCTTGTACAAACACCAGAATCATGTCCCATTGGGCTGGGCTGCAGGTTAACCTGCCCTAATCCATGGATGTTATTTGGCAAAACTTAAACTGTAAATGCTTCTGCCTTTTCCCCTTCAGTGTCTGTCTCCTCCGTTTACCACCCCACGGAGCTAATTCATCTCACCTCCTTACACTGATAAAGGGAAAAGGGAATTGTAAAGGTGGTAAATAGCCAGCAGTCCTGCTGTCTGCACTGCTTTGGCAGTTTCCCCTGTTGTATTAACTTTCTTTTCCTGTTACACGGAACTTTGGAAAGGTCTTTATCTTCTGTGCATCAGTAGAACTAAACAACACCGATATCTGCCTTTCAGTGAAGTTTTTTTCAGCCTCAGAGGAATGACAGTTTCATTATACTGGTAGTGTAATGTTCTCTTTCTGCAACTCTTTGCACCCCAGAATTGTTAGTTCTGCATTAGCAGAAATGCAGTTTTCAAAGTTATCTGGACAAAACCATGTGGCTTTTAAGAGCCCATCTTTGACTAAATTCCTTGAACCGCCTACTGTTGGTGTGGCTTATGTCTGATGCTTCAGAGGAAGTTGAAACTATTTAATCACATAGAATTTTGATCCTTGCTGATGCCTGGTGTGAGATATGTGACTGGGGGGTGTTTCTGTAGCAGTGGTATCAGTTTGGAGCAGGTGACAGTTTAGATTGAAAAGTTCAGGCATCTCAGCTGTGACTTTTTTCCTCTTTGTGAATCCCAGTGACTGTCTGTGGAAAAGAAAACCTGTTCTTCAGAAAGTCAGTGAGTTGAATTTGCAGTGTCCTTTGCTTCCTTCCTAGGTTTGCTCTGCGTTTTATACGCCCTGATCCTCGTAGTCGGGTCACTGACCCAGTGGGTGACATTATTTCGTTTATTCATATGTTTGAGGAAAAATATGGGAGGATACACCCTGTCTTCTACCAGGGAACTTACAGCCAGGTCAGTGTCACATGTTGGTGCATAGATCCTGGGGAGGTGGAGAATGGGGATTTTGCCAGATGGTATCAGGGCCTTCATGGCAAAATTACTTTTCATCTAAAGCCCAGCATTTGTCCCCAAACTCTCTTAATAGGGTAATGGAGAGATAGTGAACAAGTGTCTTGGAAAACCAGTGTCTGCCAGGCTTGATGATTTGCCAAGCCTGCCAAGTTGGAAAGCAAAGCTGCTCTGGCTGTTCCTCGACCGTCTGTGTGACTCTGTAGCCGACGGCTTTTCTTTGTAATCCTGCCTTTGTTTTTATAAACTGGTGTGCTGTGCCAGAGTCTGTCCTTCTGTTCACCAAATTGGGATTGACTGCCTGGGCTTGTATCAAAATGCAACTTCAGAACAATGCAAGGCCTCAAAATTGAGAAGGAACCCTCAAGAAATTCTGGGAGATGAGTGTTCCATATATCAAATCTGGGGGTGCTCCCTGTAGAAGAGGGATGTCTCCATGGACACTGCCTCTTCCACGGCTGCTCTCAACCTGGCCAAGGGAAGGGCCTTCTGCAGTGCATCCCAGCAGACAGTTGGATCAGCACTGCTTCCCAAGTGCCAGGGAAGAATGTGGAGTTTGTGTCTGCTCCATGCTGCACAGAGGTGGAGCTCATCGCCTCCACAGCTCTTCCAAGCTCCTCCATCTTGCCTGGAATCCAAACTTAAATAACCCTGGAATGATTAGGCTACCAAAACTCAGTACCAGTAAAACAGGGAGCTTATTGTAGACTTATCCTGTGGTCTTGTTGAGAAATGCTCTTGGGTGGGTGGAATCCAGAGACTGTAAATACAAAAAGGGACGTATTTTTCCGTAGGGTTTTTTGGGGGGCCTGCAGCATTATTGCATTACCTTTTTTAGTAGAGTTTTCATTTGGTGTGATATGAAACTTGTGTCCTGTACAGGCTCAAGTGGAAAGCTCAGCCTTGGCTGCTGTGAGTCTTAGGGGTGAAGGAGGGTTCTTCACTGCCAGCTGAGTCTGGCAAGGCAGCTGGGGTGTCCATCCCTTTGGTTGCCTACCTGGTTTCACTCTTGAGTTCAGTGTTCTCCAAAGCCACATCCTGAGAGGATGTGAAAAAGCACCACCGTAGCCCTTTCAAAGGAGGGTTTATTCAGAACATCTGACAGGTTCACCCTCCACTGCTGCTTTGTTAAAACCACACTAATGGCAGAGCAATGGCTTGGGTCACACAAGCCTTGTGGATGCTGCTTTCCCCTTGCCCAGAGACCCTGTAACCTCACTTCCTGTCCTCTTGTGCCAAGGCACTGAACGATGCCAAGCGGGAGCTGCGCTTCCTGTTGGTTTATCTTCATGGAGATGACCACCAAGACACAGATGAGTTTTGCCGGTAGGTAGGAGAGTTTTCCAAATAGTTGTCTTTGTACTCTAAGTGCAGCTTCACTCACACAGTCTCTTCTCATCCCCCAGCAATACACTGTGTGCACCTGAGGTCATCACTCTTATCAACACTAGAATGCTCTTCTGGGCTTGCTCAACCAATAAACCAGAGGGATACAGAGGTAAGTGTGTCCCTCCTGGGCTTTACATGTTTCCTCTTGTCTCTGGAACAAGCCAAATGCCCTTTGACAAATTTACAGGTGTGAAACACACTTGGATTCTGTGCAAGGAGGCAAGAGATTTTGGGATTGCATGGGGAAATACATGTTGGTTTCTGTGGGATATCTCAGAGGGCCTGTTTGGCCACCAGGACCACCAAATACATTGTGATCTTCACCTCTGTTCCATATGTTTCTGGCAATCTTAGTCATGTGCTCCTTGCTGTGGGCATTCAAGCTGCTTTCAGTGCCTTGTCAATGGGAGTTGGTGGGTGTGTGCTGGGGATAAACTGAGTGCAGAAACAAATATCCAACTAGCTGTGTCCTTAGCACCGGCTCCTGTGATGCCTGAGGCCAGGACAAACTTGTTGGGTGTATTCTTTCTCTTTCTGAGACAGTCATCTTCATGTCCAGTCTCTGTGTCTCCTCCAAAGTCCACAGTGAGGTCCTTTCAGTCTTTCTAGAGCTGTTGGTGCCTAGCCTAACAGCATTTTGGTAAGGTTTTACTGTAATTGGAGTCTTTTCCCGAAGTTCTCTTCTTGCCTTCTGTGTCCCTTCCACCCTTCCTGTTTCATGGCAGGGGGTCCAGGAGTTCTGGACTAAATCTGGGTCACTCTTGGCTCCACAGTTCAGCTCCCAGCTATTGGCACCTAGAGAGAATGGCTCTCTGTGGAGACAAGTCTTTGACTTGCTGCTGTTGCGTTGCTGCAGTGCTTTGGAGTCGCAGTCTGGAAAGCAGAGCTGGAAGGGATTGTGGGGTGCCCTGATTTCCTTTGGAGGGCTCCGTTGGTAATGATAGCTCAAGTTACATGGTGTACTACATGTGCTTTAAGGAAGGGATCAGCAGCCATACATGAGCAATAACTTAAAGCCCTCAATCTACTCTATTCCCTCTTTCAGACAGAGCCTGACTCCAACAAAACCAACCTAAGTTTGTTCAGAAATGTCCAGAATGGACATTGCCATCTTCCCCACAACAGTATCTTCCAAAGTCCAGCCATCCCTAATCACCTTAGCAAGTGTTTCCCTGTGTCTGACCTGTGTTTCTCATCCTGCCATTTAAATCCAAGGCTTTGTCCCATTCTGAATGGACATTCAGAGCCATTTACTTCCTTCCTGCTTGAGTAAAAGTGCCTTTTTGGTTACTTGAAAGCTTGTTTTTTCCCTTCAGTCCCTGTGTTCCAAGGCACTTCCTCCCTTTGCGAACTGATAGGGTTTAGTTTGACAAAACAGAGCCTGAGGCCTTTTCTGCCTTGGAGGAGAGAGTGTCTGTGGAAGCTGCTTTCCTTGGCCCGTGATGATGGGAAGAGTTTGTGCTGTACCCCTTGCTGACCCTTCTGGAGGGGGCAGTGATGTTTGTGGCTGTTCCCAGTGTCCCAGGCCCTGCGGGAGAACACGTACCCATTCCTGGCCGTGATCATGCTGAAGGATCGCAGGATGACCGTGGTTGGGCGGCTGGAAGGTCTCATCCAGGCTGATGACCTCATCAACCAGCTGATGTTCATCATGGATGCCAACCAGACATACCTGGTGTCTGAACGCCTGGAAAGGTAGGATGGGACCTGAGCTCCAGTCATGCAGACCTTGTTGAGGCAGGCTCTGCCCTGTCCCCTTCCTCCTACCAGACACCATTTGTAGGCACATAGATCAGCATCTCCTGATCTGTAACACAGCCCCTGGCTTTCCTCTTCCCAGTGGGATCATCAGTCCATAAATTCAGGCCATCCTATAGCCAGGGAGATGGATGTGTTGTGTACACAGTCCTACCACTGAAAGGTGGGTGTGAGTGCTCTGTTCTCTGCAATTGGGGCACACCTTTGCTGTGCTGGAGCTTTGCAGGGAGAGCTTGGACAGTAGCCAGTAGGATCCAAATGGGAGCAAAGGCATTGCAGGCAGGAGAGCTGGTGTCTGCAGCTGGTTGGTGAGTGTGTGCTGCTGCCTGGACTGTCTGTAATGAGCTCAGGCTGCTTTTCTAGGGGCCTCACAAGCCCCTCGTGACTCTTAGGGATGTGCAGACTGCGTCCAAAGTAGGATCCCACCTTCCGTCTGCTCCTCCTCTGCCCCACGGTCTCTGTGGGTAACCTGGTAACACGTTCTGGTTCCTGAAATGTGCAAGGAATTACCTGAAGGAGATAAAACTCGGAAGAGTCTCAAGTATGAGGCAGAAATCCTGGGCACTGCTTTTGTACTGTCTGTCAGTGGCTGAGAAGCATTTTGAGTTCAGTTCCACCCACCCTGGGGAAGCAGTTTGTGTGTGAGGGACCATGAGGACCCAACTCTTTTTGGGTCTCAGCTCTCCTTTTGGGAGCTCATGGTACTCCAAGTCATTACTTGCTGTGTGCTCCTATGAGTTTGAGGCTGTCCCTGCACCCTCGGGTCTACCCTCAACCAACCAAGCCCTCACTTTAGGGCCCATTAGCCCTGACCCCTTCCCACTCACGTTTGCAGGGAAGAGAGGAACCAAACCCAAGTCCTGAGACAGCAGCAGGACGAGGCATATCTGGCATCCTTACGTGCGGACCAGGAAAAGGAGCGCAAGAAGAAGGAGGAACGGGAGAGGAAGAAGAAGAAAGAGGAGGAAGTGCAGCAGCAAAAACTAGCAGAGGAGAGGCGGCGACAGGTGAGAGCAGAGGGGCTGCTGGAGAGGCTGTGCCCTGTGGGAGGAATTGCTTGTCACATCAGAGCTGCTGGCCTTGCGTGGGGCTCAAATGTCCCTCGAGCTCCTGCTCCCTCCTTGCTTTGCAGACGCTGCAGGAGGAGAAGGAGCGGAAGTCGGAATGCCTTCCTCCCGAGCCACATCCTGATGACCCGGAGAGCGTCAAGATCATTTTCAAGCTGCCTAACGATTCCAGAGTGGAGCGGCGATTCCACTTCACACAGTCACTGACGGTGAGCTTGGGGCAGAGCTGATGGGCATTCCAGAGGGAGGGGGTCTAGAGACTTCCATGTCTTTGGTTCCCTTGCACTGTGACAAATGGTGACCTTTCCTGAGAGCCTTAGCAGGCACAGCTGCTCCTGGGTAAGGAGAGGTGTCGTGGGGCCTAGTCCCACCAGCCTGGGAGAGATGAAAAAATGGAAGAAACTTTTTCCTTCTCCCTAAAAGCTGAGACGTCTAGTGGAAGGTGTCCCTGCTTATGGTGGTGAGGTAGGACTAGATGATCTTGAAGGTCCCTTTCAACACATAACGTTCTATTATTCCATTGCTCCTTATTAAATAATGGTGTAGGAAAAGTCAGAAACAGTATCTGCACTCCCCAGGTGCTCTGTGACAAGTCCAGTTTCAAATGTGCCAAGGAAATGGCTGTCTCACGTCTACAATGCAGTGATGGTGCAAATTTGGTAACATTCCCCTGTGAGATGCCAGGGATTCCATGTGGCTGTGTCACTGCTCCACTAGCTGGCAATTATTTCTGTGCTTCTTTCCCAGGTGATCCACGACTTCCTGTTCTCCTTGAAAGAAAGCCCTGAGAAGTTCCAGATTGAGGCCAACTTCCCTCGCCGTGTCCTGCCCTGCCTCCCTACAGAGGAGTGGCCCAACCCCCCCACGCTGCAGGAGGCCGGACTCAGCCACACGGAAGTCCTCTTTGTGCAGGACCTTACGGACGATTGACACTTCTTTTGGTTTTGTTTTTGATTTTTTTTTTTGGTTTTGTTTTGTTTTGTTTTTTTGGGGGGGTTTTGTTTTTGTTTTTGTTTTTTCCAGAAGACACAAAATGGAAAGAGAAATTCATATTATTATTATAATACAATATTTTTTTTAAAAGACTGCGTACAAACGAGGGATCAGAGACCACATGGCCCGTGCCAGCTGTGCTGCGTGTGTGCGCTGGCGAGAGGACGCGTGCGCACGGCCATCCCCTGCACCGGGGGGGGCAGAGAGGGGGAAGCTGGTGTTGCCCCTCCACCTTCCCTGGGGAGGAACAGGAATGGCAGCTCTTGGTAATTACTGCTTTTATTGATGACAATAATAATAAAACCCCGACAACCTGACATCGCGTGAAGATTTGATACTCTGCTGCTCCTGAGAGACACACGACCGAGCACCGGAATGTGCTGGGAGTGGGGTGGGGGGAAAGGGCTGGACAGAATCTCTTCAGCTTCCCTCTCTGTATAAATACTGTTCTTTAATATTTCTCTTGCTTTGTAATGACCAAAGGAGAATGGGGTTGACTATAGTATTAACTTTTTGATAAAGAGCTGGTTCGATTCTTACCCGTGTGGGGTCTTGCCCAGGGTTCTTAGCCTGCGTAGTGTAATAAACTCTGCCTCTAGCACGTCTGTGCCCATGCTTTCTGGCTGTGCCCTAGGGAGGGGGGTGAGCTGCTCTGGGCATTGTGGCTCATGGAACTGTGGGTGCACTCAGCTTCTGGCCTTGAACTGGTGATTTTGTGCCAGTGGGAGGTGCTGTGTGAGACAAGTGTACCCAGTGTGGGGCATGGCAGGGCTGAGCTGCTCCTCTCCTGCCTCCTGGGACATCAGCTCAGGGCTGAGGCTGGGAGGGAGGGAGAGAGCTGGCCCTGAGCTCTAAGGGCTGGGTCTATTCTCCAGGAGCAAGTGGGAGGGGGTGAAAGATCTGAGGGTGGATGTAGGGCTCTGTTCCCTGCCAGAGGCTTGGTCATGGCTGTGGAGCAGTGCCATCAGCTCATGCTCACAGCTGGAGTGGTAGGAACTTGTTCCTTCCCTACCCACCTGTTCTGGACAGGTAGCCAAGCTCACTTAGAATCACAGAAGGGTTTGAGTTGAATCTCAGAGATCATCCCGTTCCAACCCTCTGCCCTGGGCAGGGACACCTTCCAGGAGACCAGGTTGTTCCAAGCCCTGTCCAACTGGGCCTTGAACAGTGAGGGATGGGGCAGCCACAACTCTCACCATCACAGGGAAGAATTTTTTCCTTCAATCTAATTTAAACCTACTCTTTCTCAGTTTGAACCCATTCTGCATTGTCCTATCACTACCACTCCTGATGAAGAGTTGCTCTCTGGCTTCCCTGTAGTTCCTTCAGATAGGGGGAAGGGGCTGTGAGTTCTCCACACGACCTTCTCCAGGCTGAACCACCACAGCTTTCTCAGGCTGTCTCCACGGGGGAGGTGCTTGTCCCCTTATCTACTCCATGCTCCCAAGGGCTCTGTGTCCTTACATAGGCAACCCCAGAGCTGGATCCAGCACTCCAGGTCAGGTCTCACCAGAGTGGAGCAGAGGGGCAGAATCCCCTCCCTTGCCCTGCTGCCCACACTGCTCTGGATGCAGACTAGGACACAGTTGGCTTTCTGGGCTGCCAGCACACACTGCTGTTCCCATTCCAGCCTGGGGAACGGCATGGTTTGCTGGGTAGCAGCTCTTGCTCCCTCCCTCAGGCTCCCCTGGACTCCAAGCCCCTCTCTGGGGCTCGTCCAGCTGCTGCACCTCCACACAGCTGTGCAGACAGCCAGGGGACCCCATCCCTTCTGAAGCCCCCCCAGAGACAAGAGCTGGGCACAGCATGTTGGTATACATCATACATTTATTAGTGAATATCCCTCTCAAAATCAGCCACAACATTAAAAAAAATAATGATTGCACTACTTGGTCAAGCAGAACTAGCAACTTTCATTTTAAAAAAAGTACAAATCTGTTAAAAATTTCAATCAGTATAATACACATATATATAATACAACATACTAGTTATGTTAAATGCTACAAAACCAATATGATTCCAATGGAATGGAAAAAAACAAACACTTTTAGAGCTTTAAGAACCTTTTTTTTCTATATATTAGCCTTTTTTCAAATACATACATGGGAAAAATGAGGTAACTGTAAAATGTGCAAGTAACAGAGCAAAAAAAATTATATATATATATTTATATATATATATATATATATAAAAACTTTCTAACACAGAACACACGTCCTAGCACCTTCCGGGGAGCCGCGGGGGCCGCGGGGGTCCCACCGGAGGGCCCGGGGACTGGTATAATAGAACAGTAAACAGTCCACTATCCCACCACAGGAATTCATTGGTAAACAGTGGTATCTACAGCGCAGTCAGCAATCACAAACACCCTAAATAATTGTTTTTTAGTATTTTTTTTGTCATTTTTTCTTTTTGTTATTTTTTTTTTAAATGATACTTTTAGCTGCTCATTGGAATAAATTCTGCAGCACACGAGCTGTGAGCTTTCGAGTCGCCGTCAAAGGACCGTAAGGCTTTCCTGGCTCCCTGGGCACCGCGAGGGCGGGAGGGGAGGAGGGGGGCGTCTCCGGGGGCGCGCACAGGGACTCCTTTGGTTATCTGTCACTGAGTGAGGGATGGGGAGGGGGCCGGGGTCCTGCTCAAGGGGCACCGAGCCCAGCGGTGCCCGGCGGAGCTGGTGGCACCAGGCCGGGACCCTCGGCCTCGACGCTCCCTCTGGAGCGTGGCCGCCGGAGAGGTGGGAAAGGGCAGCGAGGGGACTGGCCTGTCGCCCCACGCCGCTTGCCGGCCCCGTGCCCAACCAGGCAGTGACCAGGGCCGGTCCCACCGGTGGCTGGCACTGCCCTGCAGGCACCGTCGTGCCCACCCATGTGCCGGGCGCGGCCCCTCGCCTCGCACCCGGCCGAGGGCCAGCCCCAGGCCTGCCCCCCGCCCCGCGGGGAGCGGCCCCCTCCCACCCCGGCCCCCTGCACACGCCACCACCGCGGGCGCCCCCCACCCCCGCCGCCGCCTCCCGCCCGGAGGGGCGCGGACCCCGCAGGGACGGCCCTGAAAGTCTCACGGTCCTGCTGTGGCGTTGCGGACATGTGCAGTACAGTGCATGGCAGTATCAGCTGAGCACAAAAACCCCTCTCCCCACCCCCCTCACCCCACAGCCGGCTAGACGTAGCCAAGACCACGTTCCAAGCTGGTCAGACATGCATGCATATTTGTGAACATTTACATAGGGCTGGCGTCCGCTCGGAGGCTCCCAGGCGTCAGCGACAACGCGCCCAACGCGCCGCAAGGGGAGGGCGGTGCTCTCACCACCACCCCAGCCACCGCCTCCCGTCACCCTCCTCGCTAATTAATCATGCAAAACAACGGCCACGCGGGATTGACGGAGCCGGGTGGCAGTGTGGCAGCTTCTCCTCCAGCCCCGTCGCCCAGCCCTGCACAGCCAGGGGGATATGGCAGCGGGGGGCTGCTCACAGCTCCCCCAGTGCCAGCCAGGGCAGGGCCAGGGTAGCACTGAAAATACACCACGAGGTTATGAATAAAACTCCCTGCTCCGGGGGCTGGGGGGGCACCCGCCGTAGTCCAGCCAGCCCCTGCTGCCCACCGGCCGGGGACACCGCGCCACGCCGTCCAGCCAGCAGGACGGGGCACGGGGCTACCTTGATTTACATTGTCGGGACAGAGAAACAAGAGCAGGAGCCAGGGGGCCGGGCAGCACACCGGGGACACCACATGCCCATGGCCATGGGGATGCGGGGCTGGCATCCCTCCTCAGGCCTGGCTGCCTCATGGGATGCCACATGACTCAGCCCCGGGAGCTGCCAGGCACGGGGGAATGAATAGGGAGAGGGGCCAGGGCCATGAGAGCACCGTCCTCCCACTGGTGAAAGACCCCGAGCAGCCATAACCCTCCGGGGCTCCCTAGGGCACCTGAGGCAGGAAAGGGGCTGAGCCGGGCTGCATGTGAGAGCAGGGACAGAGGCGTTCCTGCCTTCCTGCCCCAGCCATGCCGCAGGGTTGCTGGTGTCCCACCTTGGCCACACCTCCTCTGGACGTCCCGGGGCCGTCCCAGCGCTCCAGCTTGGCTCGGGGTGCCGCCAGCATCAAACCTGCGGCACTCCCTCCTCTCTCCTCCCTGTGTCCTCCTCGAACAACGACGAGGGGAGGAGCTGCCTGCGCACCCCTGGGGCAAACGGCCACGGAACCAAAATCGTGACGGAAATGGAAATAGGAAAAAAAAAATTATCGTAAAAAAAAAAAAATAGTGACAAAGGGAAAAACCACTAATTCCCTAGCGGAGTACAAAGACCTGGAAAAGTGATGGAGCAACAACAGCGTCTTTGGAGCACGAAGGGCACGGCCACGCGCCTCCCGCCTCCAGCACAACACGATTCGGGGCCCTGGGAGCGCAGCGGGCAGGTGTCCGGCCGAGTCCGTGCCCCGGCGGGGAGGAGGAGGGCTGGCCGGGAGCCCGGACTGCTCAATGCTCACCACATCCGAGGAGAGGCTTTGGGGAGGGGGGTAAGCGCAGGGTCAGGCCCCAGCAGCGGGCAGCGGCCCTCGCCCCAGCCCGGCGACCTCATCCTCTAGCGAATTGTGCGGCACAGCGCCCGCCAGCTTCAGTCCGCCTCCCGCTGCACCTCTGACGCGTCCGCCCGGCAGATCGGGCACGTGCGGTTCGCCTGCAGGCAACCAGAGACAAGGGAAAGTGAGCGGGCACCCCACAGCACCAGCTGCACCCACACCCCACTGGTAAGGGCTGGAACCACATCCTGGGAGTGCCTGATCCAGTCTGGCACAGTGCTTGACCCCAACTCCCAGTGCATCCATCCTGTGCTGCAGGGCACTAAGACCACCCAAAAGGCAGCACCTGGCACCAAGAAGCCACCACGCTCCCCACAGAGGGCACAGGCAGTACCTTTAACCATTTGTCGACACACTTGGCGTGGAACTCGTGGTTGCAGGGCAGGACGCGGAGAAGCTGTCGGGCCTCAAAGTCGCTGAAGCACACGACGCACCTGGGGGAAGCAGCCGTCAGTAGAGCCCCACCTCCAACCACGGCCCCACCACCAGCCACGGCCCCCAGCACCTCCACAGGCCCCCCATGTGCAACCTGGGCTCACTCACAGGGTCTGCTCAGACTGGTGGCTCTCAGGGTTGAAGCGGTAGGACGGGAGGTGCTCGATGTCTGCTTTGGTGAGTCCCCGTGGCTTGGCCTCCCCCAGCCGCTCGGCCAAGTTCAGCAGTGCCTGGAAGGAGATGCAGTGGCCGGCTTAGCTCATCTGATGTCCCAGCACAGCACCCCTCCAGGCTCTCCCCTCCCAGTAGAGGGATCACCACACCCCCCCACCTCCCCCATCCCATCATCCTGTGGGGAGGCTGAGCCTACACACCTCGTAATTCTCCATCTCCACATCATCCACATCCAGGTCTAGGCTGATTGTGGGCCCCACGGCTGTCGGCGACACAGGAAGCATAGAGCTGGGGGGGAACGACGGGACAGTCAGTGTGGGGCCACAAAACCCAACCTCCGCCCTGGCATCCCCATGGGGGCAGAGCCACCTGTGCCAACACTGTGTTACTGTGTGCCCCATCCACAGCACCGCCCCTGCCCTACACCATATCCCCCCGGTACTCACAGGAAATAGGGCAGGAAGCTCGGATAGTAGGGGGGCGGCGGTGGAGGGGGTGGCGGTGGGGGCAGCGCCTGTTGCAGACGGTACCGCTGGGTGTTCAGCCGCCGGGGCATCATGTGGGGATATGGCTGCAGGGAGAGACAGGGCACTCAGAGCTGTGCCAGCCCCACAGTGTCCCCAACCCCAACCCCACAGTGTCTCCACAGGACAGAGACTCACCACGCCAAATGGCAGTTCTTGGTGCAGCGGGTCATGGGGGAGGTAATGCAGCGGCATGGAGGGCGACAGCGTGGGGGCGTGGTGAGACGGGGGGTACGTGAAGCCCGCGATGGGGTGCTGCTCCCCTCGCAGGTCCACGTCATTGTCTATCCTCTGCAGAGGCTGTGGGGGAAACAGTTAGGCTGGGAGAAGCGTCCCATATTACACCTCCCCAACACTACCAGGACCCTGGGCACCCTCACCCACCACCCCCAGCTCAGACCCACAGGGGCTGCAGAGGGACAAGACCCAAGGTACTGTTCGTTGGGCGCATCACATCCCCAACCCATACCCCCACTGTAACTCACCATGCGTGGATGCTGGGCTTGGAGAGGTACAAACTGCCCCAGGGGGGCCATGTGGGGCGGCTGGTGAGGGGGCACTGGCGGCGGGGGTGGGTGCAGGATGTAATGGTCGCTGGAGATGATGGGGGGGAATGTCTGGTAGGAGACGGGAAGCTGTTGCATGGCACATGCCTGAATCAGCTGTGGGGAGAAACAGAGAGAAAAAACGGGGTCAGACACCTCTGCCCCCTCCCCAGGGTCTCCAACAGACAGACCCTGTGCCCTCAGAAACTTGCACTCCAGTGGGCCTGAGTACCCACACAACCTCTGGGCACTCACGGTCCAGGCTGTCCCCAGGTGTCCCCTGCCATGACTCACCGGGGGTGGGAGGCAGCAGAGCGGGTAGTGCTGTCCACTGAACATCACTGAGCATGCTGGGAGCTGCTGGGTGCTGCACCCAGGGATGTGCTGGCCAGCGTGGATGGGGAAGCCTTGCGTCGTGACGGTGGTAACCGTGTAGGAGAGAGGGACAGGTCCCTGGTGCACCTGAGGATGAGGTGTCAAGGGCACTGTCAGGATACAGCCCTGGCTGAGCTGCCCCCATCGTGACAGGGTGGCATCAGGGTGCTGAGCACCCAGCACTGGAACACAACACCTGGCACCTCCGTCCCACTGGTGGTGGCCAGAGAAGTGGGCTGAGCGCAGGCTCAGTTTCAGGGAGTTTTGGACCTCTCTTTGCTCCCCACAGACAAGCTGGCACAGCCTCCAAGCCAGCACTGCCACCACAGATGACACTGACAGTTGTAACATGAACAACCCTACAAGTGGACTATCCCCAGTCCCTGGGAGCAGGGACAACCATGGCCACACCCAAGCTGGTACAGGGACCGCAGGATTTAAGTGCTCAGAGGACAAGAGCACCAACAGGCTCAGGACTGGGTGCTCCCAGCAGCAAGTGGCCAGAGGGGACTCAGGGACATGTCACCATCCCAGACACCAGTCCAGGGCCACACTTAGGAGTGGGGTTGGGGCTGCAGTACCTACCTGGTCATGCAGATCCACCATGAATGGGTTCTGGTGGGGCGGGTGAGTGGCTGGGTGAAGCATTCGTGGCGGCGTGCTGGGAAGAGCGTAGGCACGGGGCTCATCTACAGGGATGTGCGGCTGCTGGGGGAAGGCAGGGTGCAGCTGGGGCTCATCCTGGCCCAGCAGGGTTGCCAGAGGTCTGTCACGTCGTCCCCACTGACGCCTGGCAGGGGGGCTGCGGGGCCACCGCAGGAGAGAAACAGAGCAGGAGTGACCCCCCAGGCCAGGGGCACCGCAGCCCCGGGCAGGGTGGCTACAGGTGGGTCAATGCCAGCCCAGTGCCCAGGGCGAGATGCTCAGGGCATTGTGCCAGGCCACATCAGGCTGGGCAGCTCCAGAACCAGCTTCTCTGCTCACTCTGCAAGTGCCCTCTCAATGTCTGCAGCACAAAAAGGACCCCTGCTCCCCAGGGACCCCTCAGCCAGGCCAGGTGGATGTGCTTCCCTGTCAATCTCCCCCCAGGTCACCTGGGAGCCGGTGCCTTGCCCCACCAGGGCCAGAGAACCGACCCTGCGCCCCACACGCCGTGGGGGACAGGGCTCCGCACTGCACCCCGTACCTTCGCCGGAGGTGGTCGGGGCTGCTGCAGGGTCCCCCCGAGAAATGGCGCTGGGCAAAAGGGGCAGAGGGCGGCCGCCTATTCACTGCCAGTTCCCATGGTCGCATTGGTGACGTCGGGAGGCGGATGGGCACGCGGGACCTCAGGCTCCAGGCAGGGAAAGACACCAGCACCTTGGATCCTGTGAGAAGGACAGCCGGGTCACGGCACCTTAACCCCTGGGGCTGCACAGGGCTGCAGGAGCCCCCAGTCCTCCCCATGCCCCAAGCCAGCACAGCACCACCCCAACTCACTCTCTCACCATCTGCTTTGAGAGAGGGAAGAAAGGAGACACCGAGCAGGGCTGGGGCAGCCACTGCACCCACAGACATGCTAGAAGGGTAGGGAGAGGAATTTCAGCCTGCTTGGCCCCTGCTGTGCCCCTAAATGCTGAGAGTCACACCACCCTTTTCATACCCAGAGACCTGCACAAGTGACACTAAGCCAGCCCAGCGTCACTATCCCCCCCCAACTCAGCCTGCTGCTCCCTCCCCACAGGAATCATAATGCCAATGGCTGGAGCTCTTGCTGCTGCACCCACCCTCTCTTCTGGAGCTGGATACAGCTCTGAGGGGGATAGGAAGAGCCCATCCCCCCATTACTGTCCCTCCCCTGCATGGCCAGAGCTACCCCCCATGCACGACAGAGACACAGAGTGAGAGAGAAGCACTTGTTTTTGGTACAGAGAAAAGCAAGCAGTGAAGGGCCCTGCGGCTGTGGCAGTATCCCGGCTGCTCAATGGCCAATGGGGAGCCTGAGCAACAGCGTGGGGGGTTTCCAGCATGTCCTTGGCCAAGATCGGCTCCAGTACTGGTCTGGGGGCTGCTCTCTCTTGCTGGACTCCCACACATCCTACTCTGGAGTGACACTGCTGCCCTGGTGGCAGGCACAGGGGCTGGTGAGGGCAGTGGGGCTCACGGCCCTGCTGTGTCAGGGCCTCAACTCCCTGCTGCACACAGGGCACACCCGCACATCCCTGTGCCCTGTGTGCACAGGGACAGGCATGGGCTGTGTCGAAGCCAGACAGGCAACTCTGCTTCCCCAGCTGCTTCCAGATGCAGTGGGACAGTGGGAACACAGGCAGGCGGACTGGGAACAGAGCCCTGGCCCTGCCCCATCCCCCCTCCTGCACCCAGGCTGGCTGGTGTCCTCATATCAGAGCCCCCTCCCACCACACAGTTAAGCCCCCCCAGTCCCAGTGGAGCTTGGCACCGCACAGAGGAGATATCTGCATAGGGTCTGGTTTCCAGAGTCCCAAAAGGGCCTTCCATGGCTCCATGTGTGTCCAACACCCTCCCTGGGCATCCTCCCACTGCCCAGCTTCCTTCAGCCTCCACAGCCGCAGCCAGCAAGCGGAAGCAGCCGTGACCTTGGCACTGCAGCCCACCTGCCCCTAAATCCAGCTCGCCTGCAGGCTGGTGCCCTCCCAAACCAGCTCCTTCAACCCCACCTCCTCCTCAGTGCCCATGGCAAAGGCACACTGGAGGCAAGAAGGGCACCTGAAGCCTGGGGAACACTGCTCAGCCCCAGGACAAGACTGAGAGGGGGTCTCAGCCCAGCAGCAAGAAGCTGCAATGTCACTTTTGGGTGACGGGCATGGGCAAGCACAGTGATATCTCACCAGGGCGAGCTCTGTGCCACACACAGGTCTCTTCTTAACTTCACTTCCATCTACTACACTACTGTAAAAGCTGAAAGCAAATTTCTCTCTTTGTTTTGAGAGGAATAAGGAAAAACAACCAAAAGCCACAGGCTAAACCCCAAGGAACCTGTCTGTGACTGCTGCCAGGGAAGGGAGGTCTGCCAGAGCAGGGGAGTCTGCCCCACAGGGGGTTTATTCTGCCCTCCTCAAGGCTCTGCTTAGCTGCCGTGTTCCCCTGTGTGGGCTGGAGGCCAGGGCACAGCAGCAGGCCAGGTTTAAGCCCACTCCCCAGAAGCCTCCCTGAGCTGTTACTGCTTCCAGTTCCACATCCTCACTCTCGAAGCACACGTGGTACCAAGGCCCTGCGTGACCCGGCGGGCACCTTCTAGACCAGACACCACAGGGATGGGCTTCGGGATGGGCAGTGCTTCCGCAGAGGCACACTGAACCCACACAGGGACTCGCCTGTTCGCGGGACCTCCGGAGCAGTGGGAGCTGCCTAGGCTCCCAGCACCCCAGGACGGCACCTCGAGGCGGGACATCCCCGACTCGCGGACACGGTGGTGGCCCGACCCCCGTCCTGCCACAACCAGCACCCCCAAGGCACCCACCCTCTTGCCCCACGCGGGCACACCCAGCTCTCTCTGTCGCACTCGTGGCTGGGAGCCAGCGGCCATCCCGGGCAGGGTGGCCGCGACCCCGCGGAGGTCACTGCAGCCCCGCACCGAAGGGCACCGCGATCCCCGCAGCCCTTCGGAGAGGCGGAGGGAGGCGACTCCTGGGCCCCGCCGAGAACAAAGTTAGCAGCGCGCCAGCGCTCACGCCCGGTGCCATCTGCTCGGGCAGAGCCGGGCTCCGGGGCTGCCGGGGGAGCCGCCCGCCCCGACGGCGCTGCCACCCCGCCGCCGGCTCCGTCCCGGCACCCCCAGCTCCCCCGAAGCCCCTTCCCCGACGCTCCCCCAGGAGCGGGGTCACTGGTGGCCCCGCCGCACCGGCAGCCCCTTCGGAAGGCCGACCCCGACACCAAACCCAACCCGAGCTCGGCTCCCGGATCTCCGGGACGGCGACGCGCGGCGGAGCGAGCGGCGCATCCCGGAGCGCACCGACGGGGCGCCCCGCCGTGCAGCACCCCGGGGAGGCACCGCGGCCACCGGCCCCCGGCACCGCACCCCGGGCCGCGGCCCCCGCCGCAGAGCCCCGCCGGTGCCGGTGTCGGTGCGGGCGCGGAGCTGTGGCTTTAAGAGCGGCCGCTCCGGGGCCATGTGCTCGGCGCCAAACAAAAGCAATAACAAAGGCGGCCGCCGGGCCCCGCCGCCGCCGCCCGGGGCAGGTGCCGCCGAGGGTCCGGGGGGCGGCCCCCGCCCCCGCCCGCTCACGCCCCCCCCGGCCCGCACGTACCTGCACCGATGGCCTGGGCCGCCGCTCCGGTGCCGCCGCGGCGCCCCCGCCCCCTCCCTCCCGCCGCTCTTTGTTCGCCGACGCCGGGCCCGGGCCTGCCCCCCCCGCCGGCCCGCCGCCGGCCCTCCCCTCCCTCCCTCCCGCCCGCCTCCCGCCGGGCCGGCCCCCTCCCCGCCGCCGCTGTTTCCGGTGCCTCTTTGTTTTGCGCGGCGCGGGGCGGCCGCGGCGGGTGCGTGTCCCTTTAAGAGCCGGCGGGACGCGCCGGGGCCGATGCCAGCGCTCGGGGGCACCGGGGGCGCGCGCGGGGGCGGGGGGGGACCGGGGGCACCGGGGGGGGGGGGGCGGCGCGGCGCGCGCGCGTCCCACGTGACCAGGCGTGTCACGGTCCGCAGCCATCTTGGAGCGCGGGGCCGCCACGCGGGGCAGCGACCCCCGCCCGGGACCACCGGGCACCCGCTGCCCTCCTCAGGGGGCCCGGCCCCAGCCACCTCACCCCGCTGGGACAGCCCCCACGGCTGAGGGCATCTTACCTAAGCTGTGTTCCCCCCGGCCCCAGCCCCGTGAGCCCGGTGGGTAGCGGGGACGGCAGCACCGTGTGCCCGGGCATCGCCGTGCTCCCGCTGCCAGATGGGCGGAAAAGTCCGGGCGAGGGGATGGGGAAGCAGGCGCTCGGCCCCCCTGCCACCTCCCCCACTGGGACGGGAGCACGGACGAGCTGCTCCCCTCCCGCCCTTGCCCGCACTGCCAGGAGGTCTCACGCTGTACAATCTTCTATGCACTAGAAAAGCCCCTTTTGCTTTAGAAAAGCCTCCCGCTCTCTCACAGTTATTAAACAAGGAGCAGGAACTACTTCGACCATCTCCTGCACACCTGCAGCTCACCTGAGCAAGTCCCCTGGCTGGTGGCTAACGCTGGAAGCTGTACGCTGAGAGGCCGAGCCACCAGCTCCCAGGAGCCTTACAACGGGAGGCTGTGCCACCGGCTCCCTGGGAACCACACACCAGGAGGCTGAGCCCCTGTTTCCCCGGCAGCTTGGGAGGCTGAGTCGCCGGCTCCTCAGGGGCTGCTCACCAAGACAAGCCAGCAGCTCCCCGTGTGCCCCCGGAGCCCTGCTCAGCACCAGTCAGACCCCCCTGCTCAGGGCAGTGCATCCCAGCAGCTTCGCTGAGAGGCAGATGCTGCAGCCGAGCCAAATTTCCCCCAGTTACAACCACACTTAGAAATTCCCAGGTAGGCGAGCGAGCCAGCCGGCAGCCCTGATGTAATGCCTATAAACCAGCCTTCCCCTGACAGCTGGGTTTTAAAGTGCTAACAACCAAAAGGGAGCTAATTAATTTGTAGCATCACCCCTTTCAAAGAAGACCTCAGCTCGACGATTTAACAATTCAGTAGCTCATCACTTCGATGAGCAGTTGGATTCAGCTTTGCCCCATCCCAGCCCTGTGCCCAGATCCCTCCAGGCCCCTCTCAAGGCCAGTTTGACGGCTCTTACCTCCTCACCTCAAATCCAGGAACACAGGAGGAACCACACTAGGCTCAAGGACCTCCCAGGACATGGAGGATCCAGGGGCAAGCTCCCTCTACCATGACTGTCAGTGGCACCATGGCCAACTGCTTCTGTCCCCATGGTAGGGGATACAGGACAGGAAGGCAGCACAGTGGGGCAGACCTATGATGGAGTCAGATCCATGTGCTCACACAGGCACCCCAGGAGGAACAGCCAAAGGACTGAATCAGCCCAGATCTGAACAACCACCCTCCAGGTCTGCTCTATTACAGCCTCTTTGCTCCAAGATTTGGGGACTAGAGGGAAGAGAAGGAAAACAGCACTCTGCCCTTTGACCTTGCCACTGTTTGTGAGCAGAGGCAGCACTGCACCTTCACAAGGCTGCCAGGACACAGCCTGATCCTGGGCAGAGCACCGGCAGCAGGCAGAGGCCACAGATGGTGGATATCTGTGCAGACACTCCCTGCGGACCCGCTCCAGCGTCACCAGCTCCCCCGTGGCCAGCAGCTATCGATGTCCTCAGGACAGCATTGGGAGAGGCCATCGATGGAGCACAGCTCACATGCTGCTCCTGCTCCCTGCCCAGCCAGGCTGGATCATTCCTGTGACACAGCCACACTGCCAGCATGGACAGGGCACTGCACATGCAGCTGCAGGGCCAGGTCATGTGGAAGTGGCTCAGCCCACCCTGCCCTTCGCTGTCTCAGGGACACGGCCACCAACATCACAGTGCTCCAGGTGCAAAGTTCTGCCTCAAGAGCCACTTCAAGGGCCCAAGTGATGCTACAGCAAGGCTGGCCACAGACACTGGACAGTGCATCTGGGCCAGGACAAGGGGCCCCAGCCCAGCCACCAAGACCTGTGATACCTCTGGTGAGCAGGACGCCTAGTGCCAGGCAGCAGCCTTAGAAAGCTCTGTACCTGCAGGGGCTGCTCAGGCTGAACTCAACTGCTCTGCAGCCAACGGGTGGCCCATCCTCTCCCTCCCAAGAGCTGGGGGCCAGCAGAAGGAAGCCTCGCCGAGCCCGGGCTCTTAAAGATACCATCTGCTGCTGCAGGCATGCTGCCTCCTTTGCCCCATATATAGGTCAGGTCTGACACAGGATTAGCAAGGGTGATCCAGTGGTGAGAGCGCATCTCCCACTGGAGGTTTGCTCTGCCCCCATGCTCTCCCCAACACCCAATATGCCAATGCCTCGCTTTTGTGCTCTCCCTGGCCTCTCACACAAGTCCAGGGAGATGAAGAGGCCCCAGATCCTTCTCTCTTCTTCTCAGCGCCTGGAAAAAGGTGGTAAGAAACCAGCTCCAAGCACGCAGAAGCTCCCTATGCTGCAGGGAGCGGGGAGTAGGAGTGTCCCCGTGCTACCCAAGGCCCAATGCAAGCACCAGCGGACATGGGACACCCTCACACTGGCAGGGTGAAGCACTTCTCCACTGTGGAGACAGGGGAGTGAGGGGCTCCCTCCCTGCTCCACACACCCAGTGTAGCCGAGTTCACCGGCAGCAGAGGCAGGACGCCTCCGCCTGATCACACGCCACCCACTCCCACCCCCAGGCTGACAGCACTCCCATCAAACGCCTCCAGCCACACACACAGTGGAGGATGCTGACATGAGGAGCGAGTAGCTGCACAGGCAGCGGAACTGATAACGCCCAGTTTCCTGTCGATCTCTCCCACGTGGATTCTCTGATGTCTAATAGCACGGCTGAGCTGCACTGCAGAGGGAGAACTAGCAGCACCTTCCTCCCCGAGAGCTGGAGCCTGTAGCAAGCCAAGACCTCTGAGACATCATCCACACACCTAACACCTACCCCAGCTGACACCATCCAGCAAGTTCAAAGCAGAGAGGAGAATGCTCACAAATAAACAATAAGCTTGCAGCTTGCACAAGCCTTCATTTCCTTAGGACGGGGTAAATAATCTGCAGAGATATCTCCACTTTCCTTCGTTTGCCCTAGAAACACCAGCACAACCTGAACAGCATGACCAGAAGGCTGCTGGTGCAGCAACTGGGTCCAGCTCAGGCACCTCTGTAGCTGAACAGCATCAAAAAATGGGTTCTACATCTCAGTTGCACACGGGTGGGGGGAAGAAGAGCAAGTGCCTGGGCAGCCTCCACAGTCCTTCCCTTGTAGGAATACCAACAGAGCTTGCAGTTCAGGACTCCATACTCCTCTGCATTTCACCTTTTAGTTCTCATTTCAAAGAGCCCTTTCCTAAAACACATCCAATCCCTCCTTGGGCAGAGCCAACCCAGGGAGCAGGGATTCAGTCCCCACTCCCCATCCCCACACAGCATCCCTGGAGTCCCCAGCTCACCTGCCACCTCTCCACAAGCATCCCTTTGAGTCCAACCCGCTTGCTACATGCTGTGGACAGTGCTAATGGCATCTGCCAAGCAAGGGACCAAGAGCAGGAGGGGCTGGGCTCCAGACACCTTCCCCACTGCTCCCCAGCTGTGCTCAGGCAGAGCAGCTCCAGCAGCAAAGCCAGGAGCTGGTGGATGGCGAAGACCAATTTCATTACCACTCAGCAAAACGAAGCGTCTCTTGAAAGCACTAGTGACAGTCAGGAAGTTGGGCTGGGTGTTTTGTTTTGCATTTTAAGAAGCCTGCGGGGACACCGACAACCTGCAACGATCACTTTCAGAAAGGAGCTCAGAGAAATTCATGATTTTCAGCAACCACTTACCCTCCTTTGTCCTTGATTTAAGATTTGCCAAGAGGCTGCTTACAAGATGCATCGAAACAGGCAGTGACCACTGCCCTAAATGCAAGGGAGGTTTGCTACAATATCTCCCGAGTACATCACTCACAGAACCCCACACCAGTGCCTGGGGAAGGCTTTAAGAGCAAAAACATGACTTTCAAGCTGACAGCCCCCGCGCACAAAGCACGGCTGTGCGGTGACAAGAGAGCAGCCTGGGGCAGAGGAGCTGCCTGACCTCTGCTACAGCTCTTGCCACTGGATTTTTATTGTTCGCCACTTTCCTAAAGCGCAGGCACGGAGAGAAAAGCAACTAAGACACTTGGCTCAAAATGAAAACGCTGCCAGGGAGCCCCACCAGCACAGCAGGGAAAAGACAACCTGCCAGAGAGGACCACAGCTTGGCGCTGCCAGGCTGGGGGAAAGAAGGATCAAAGCATGAGCCCTCCCTTTCCAGGGGCAACAGCGAGAGGTGCTGGAGGCCTGGATCACCACAACACAGGCTCACACAAGAGGAAGCAGCTCTTAACACAAAGCATTGCAGGCCAGTCCTCCGCTCTGTATGGTCGAGCTGAAATCCTTCATCCTGCTTTCCAGAGTAGCCAAGGAAAGCCCAGAGCTACAGCTCCACAGCCAGCGAGGCCAGCTCTCCAGGGATCAAGCTGCAGCTGGAAAATAATATTCCCAAGGCCCATCATGAGTGCTGCTTGCTGGGGACGCTGCTTGCCTTGCCCTCTGCCATACAAGCAGCAAAGTGTGGAGCCCTCCCAAACCACTCCACTCCAGAAAACCCAAACACCCCATATTGCACATGGGCACCCTGGGCTGCTCGTGCCCTACAGGAAATGGCTCCTGCCCTGAAATGCTGAGGACTTGCAGATGCAAGGGCGAAGGAAAGGATAAGCACCATGGTGCAGCTCTGCTGCCCAGAGAATCAGCAGGCTGGCTTCTCCCAACACCCCTGCAAGCCAACAGCAGGGATCCATGCTGCTCCCCTCCAGAAGTGACCTGTCTCAGGGAGCCATGCAACATCCTTGTGCATCTCCATGACTGCAGGGCTCAGGGCCGGGCTCTCCCATGTTCCTGCACACCACTGTCAGAGGGCCTCTGGGAGGGCTCCCCAGCACCAGCAGCTTCCTTGGATGTTTTAGCAGCCTCTGGCCACATCAGACTGCACCCTGTGGGCTATGCCTGCCTGGTGGGTACACAAACCCCTTGGCCAACCACTCACCTACACAGGGCAGGTGACGAACCATGTTCCTCCAGCTTGGTCCAAGCAGGGAGCCAAGAGATGGTGGGAAAATGCTATGCACCGGCTCCTTGATTCAGAGATGAAAAACTAAAAGCATCCATAAGCCAGGCTTTTCCACCAAAAACCAGCACTGTGCCGCTTGCTGCCACCACCTCCTGAGCCGTGCCCGCGGCTGGGCTCACGTGACAGTGGAGTGGATGCACACGGGAGGAGTGGCTGTAGTGACAGCGTTACAGCTGGTGTCCGACACACGGCTGAGCCCAGTGAGTCCCAGCACTCTGCAGCTCTGCTTTACAAACCCCGCACACTGCGCAGGTACAGGGGTGTCAGTGACAGCTCGCTGTCCACGGCCCTGGGAAGTGACACCTGGAGGGACACAGCCTCCTGAACTCCCTGATGTCCACCAGAGCGAGGACAGGCCCACGCAAAGCCCAAGGGACAAGGAGAGCTGTTCTTACACCAGCCCCAACTGCCCAGGGCTAGCCCCTCCATTATTTGAGCACAGAAGCCCCCACCAGGAAACAGGGACACCTGGCAGGACAAGCAGGACTTTGCCCTGTCCTGCTCTGCTCTGAGTGACTTCACATCACTCCCCACACTGCCTTAGGTGGCAGGACTGCAGACACCTGGGAGAAAAGTGCTGCCAGCTGAAGCCCAGCCCCTACCTGCCAGCTGTTATTTCATTCCTCTAACAGGTCCATAAACGAAGGATAATTAAATCTCCCGTAAACTCTCTTCCATTTAAAATAAAAATCTATAGTCCCTATTTCATTAGCTGGCTCTGGGTTTTACAGCTTGATCAATTCCCCTCGCAGAGCCCCAGTCCGGGGCAGGCAGACGCAAACACACAGCTTTCACGCTGCAGATCAATGGGGATTCACAGTCTCCTCTCCCCATTCCTTGTTCCTCACTCACCAAAGGGAGCCAGGTGGTGCAGCAGGTAAGGACGGTGTGTTTCACTGCTCAAGGGAACACCACTGCCATGTGTGGCTTCAGAGGTCAGAGTTAGTGCCTGGGAAGAGCGGAGGTAGTGGCAGTTCTCCCCCTCCAGTGAAGCGAGAGCCCAGCATGGGGCCCCAAAAACACAGCCGTGACCCTAAAGGCAAAGCAACACAGCACACAGGCAAGGTGATACCTCCCCACTTGCTCCACAGTGAAGAGGGACAAGGCTCAGCCTCCCATGACTGACAGCTGGAGTCAGAGCCCACCAGAAGCATCAACTGAGAACTAGGAGCAGCCACCACAACTCCGAGCTCTCCACACACAAAAGGGAAGAGACTCATCACAGAGACCCGAGTACACAGGCTCCCCATTTCCTGTCCTTCCAGGCCCTCTGCTGCTGCCCTGCCACACACCACCTTCACCCTGCCACACTGGTGGGCTCTAGATGGCTCTCATCACCCCTGCAAGCCTCTCCCTCCACTGCAGCGGGAGCTTCCAGCAGTGGCAGCAGATGGAAGGATCACAGCAGCAGCCAGAGCTGCACAGAGAGCAGCCAGGCAGAGACCATGGAGCAGAGATCAGTGTGCCAGGCAGTCCTTGCCCTGGGACGTATCCCTCCCTCCCCTGGCCTTTGCTCATTCAGAAAGCAGCAAGTTGCCACAGTCCTGGTCATGCCACAACACATTGTTGAGGCAGCCCCAGGGGGCAGGTCGAGAAACCCTGGCCCAGTGAGCCAGCGATGGACAGACCACACCACCAGGGCCCAAACCCCAATCTGTGTCGACCCACCTTTGAGCAGGCCAGCACACTGGTACCTGCCAGGAGACATCAGGGCTGGTCACTGGGACACTGTACAGCCACCACTCAGAGCACTCGCTCCAAGCAAAGCTGGGGGGGACAAAGCCCTGCCACCCCACTGAGATTCCCTGCACATCTGCAGGGGAGTGACACTGGAGCCTCCCAAACACAGACAGGTGCCTCCTGCCTCACCTCCCATGCCAACACCTGCCCTGTCTCTGCTCCCACTGCAGGGAGGCGTGGAAGGGCCACAGACCACCTGCGAAACCAAACCCACTGCTGAGGGGCGTGATGCCACCCGGCCAGCCCCAAAGCAGCCACCCAAAGGTGACAAACAAAGGCGCCCGGCAGGCACTCTGCATTAGCAGTATTTTTAGACACCACTATGGAGCCGGCCTTATTATTTTCATTGCAACGTGCATAATTACCCACCATGCACCGCAGTGACATCAGACGCAGCCGGCTCCCCTCCGACAGCCGCTCCTCCTCCCGGGGCTCCTGCCTGGCCCCGGGGACCCACCTGCCCTGCCGGTCTCTGCCCTGCCCATCTCCCCGGGGCACGAGGCCCCAACTCGAGGGGGACCTCGAGGTCCTGGGGCGTCAGGGCCGACGTGAGCAGAGGCAGCAGAGGGACAGGGCGAGGCAGTGGCACAGGACGGTGAGGAGGCGAGCACGGGGACGAGCTCCGGAGCTGCGGACACACGGCCAGTTGTGCTGGAGCACAGGGCTGGTGCAGAGCTGGCAGACAAGGCACCAGCACAAACCCGAGCAATGCTCGTGGGAAGAGGGGCACGGAGAGACAGCACCTGCCTGGCTGCGGGGTTCAGCTGCCCAGGAGAGCAAACCCGGGGGCACATCCCAGATGCCCACAACCCGGTCCCACACGTCCTCCGTGGGACAGGGCTGCCACGGGCCCCGCACACAGCCCACGCTGCCAGCACAGACCCTGCAGCGCCGGTGGCACAGCCTGTCCCGCTGCCACCACCCCGCATGCCACCATCACCGCCCCGGCAGTTCAGGCTCATTTGTTTCCTACCTCTTCCCCAAACGCAACTTTCCGAAGAACTTCACCACTTCCCCTCCCGTCCCCTCTCACACGCCGGGGCTTGCACAGCTCACGGGGTGCAGGGGCACAGCGGACGGGGCACCCCGGGGTGCGCAGCAGGGCAAGGACACAGCACCAGCCTCGGCAGGAGCCGCCGACCCCCGCCCGGCCGGGGCCGCGGGAGCCCCCGAGAAGAGGCTCCAGCCGGGGCAGGTCCGGGCAGCCCCCGGGACCGGCAGGGATTGCCCCCTCCCCGCTGCCCCGGGCAGGCCCCGCCACGGGGCCCTTTCTCCCCGCGGGGCTCTCCGGGCACCGGTGGCTCCTCCCACCGCCGTGCGGCCGCACCGGGCCCAGCTGCGCTTTACGGCCGCTGCCCCGGTGTCTCGGTGCCCCGAGCAGCTGCCGCCGCCCCCGCACGCCCCGGCCATCCGCCCCCTCTGCGCACCGGGCCCGGCCCGGCCCGGCCGCCCCCGCCGCACCGGGCCGCGCTCGCTCCGCCAGCCCTGCATCCGCCCCATCGCTCCGGGCCCTGCCCGCCGTCCTCCCCGCCCCGCTGCCCCGGCGCTGCCCTCCCCATTCCCTCGGCCCCGGGCCCTGCCCGCCGCCTCCACCCCGGGCACCGGCCCTGTCCGCGCAGCCCGGGCCTGCGGCCGCCGCCGCACCCCGTACCTGCGGGAGGCGCTCCCCCGGCGCTCGGTGCCGTGCCGCGGCGCTGCCCGCCGCTCAGCCCGCTCGCATGGCGCGGCGGCCGGGCCCGCCGGGCTCCGTGTCCGTGCCGGTCCCGGTGCCGCTCCCGGTGCCGCTCCCGCTCCGGCCTCAGCCCCGCCTCATGGCGCCCCCGCGCTCGTCGCGCCGATGGAACCGGCCGCGCC
>NW_020884887.1:7691512-7719624 GCF_003945725.1 Corapipo altera | reverse complement strand
CACCGCGCCGATGGGCGCGCCCGCCGCCTCCTGCCGTACTGCGCCCAAGAGCGGCGCCAATGAAACCGCGTGCCGGGGCGATCCGGCCGTAATGCTCTGAGTGGCAGCGCAACTCACGCAAGCCCGGGTGGTGCTGGAGAAGATCACAGAAATCACAGAATCGCTGAGTCAATTAGGTTGGAAAAGACCTCTGAGATCATCGAGTCCAACCTATGACCGAACACCACTGTGTCAACTAGACCAGGGCGCTGAGTGCCACGTTCAGTCATTCCTAGAACGCCTCCAGGGATGGTGACTCTACCACCTCCCTGGGCAGCGCATTCCAATGTCTAATCACCCTTTCTGTGGAAAAATTCCTCCTGGTGTCCAACCTAAACCTTCCCTGGAGCAGCTTGAGACTATGTCTTCTCATCCTGTCGGTGGTTGTCTCGGAGAAAAGGCCGCCCCCCACCTGGCTATGACCTCCTTTCAGGAAGTTGTAGATGTCCCGAGACAGCCCTGGGAGATACAGAAGTGTCCCGGGGCAGCCAGGGCCGGTTTTCGGAGGGGTGTCCAGCACCAGCCCCGGGGGTCTCAGAAGGGGCATCCTGGGCTAGCCCTGGGGGTGGGGAGTCTGTGGGAGTGTTCCAGGGCAGCCTTTGCAGGGCCTGGGGCAATGCTGGACCAGCTCTGGAGAGGTTCGCTGGGGGTGGTGTCACAGTCTGGTCCCTGTAGCCTCTTCTCTAAGGGCTCCCTGACCCAGGTGTGGGGTGATATGGGGACCTCAGAGCAGGCTGAGTGTCTGGGGTGACCCCAGAGCTTCTTCAGCATCCAGACTCTGTGGGTTCCCCAGGGAATAGGGGTAAAGGGGCCCAGGGCCATGGAGGCAGGGGTCCAGCAGGCCCAGGGCTGGCCGTGCCCCCCCGCACCACCTCCCAGCCATCTTCTGCCTGAGCAGAGCTGGACAATCTGTCCTTGTCCCCAGCAGGTCTGAAGTAGGTCAGGGAGGCTTGGCCAAGCCCCTGGGGAGGGGAGTGGGTGGCAGGGGGGTGCAGAGGGCCCCAGGCACCTGCCCCAGTGGCCACACCACAGGTTTGGTGCCCACCCCTTGTCCTGGTGGGACCCTGGTGTCCCTAGCCCAGGGACATGGGCATGCAGGGCATTTCCCCAGCCTCTCTTTGGTCTCCTGGTGTGCTTTGGGATCCCTCTGCATCCCTGCAGGCTCTGCACCCCTTCTGGGAGCCAGAGTCCCGTGGGCACAGGTTGAGGTGTCTGAATCCTGAGGGACATCACCCAGTATGGGGACCTGGGGGGCTGGTGATGGGGATTGAGCGTGGGGCTGGGCTGACTGGGAACGGCAGGATGACCAAAAGGAATAAGGAAGATGAGAGAGGGATTTCTCACCCCTTAATTGCAGTTAATGATTGGCGAATGTGTTTACTGCAGGAGGCAAAGGTCTGGCGCCGTCAGGATGCAAGTGCAGAGGCAGCATCCCCAGCGACAGGGCCACAGGTAAGGGATGACAGCCCCAGCCCCTATGGGCACCACGGCCCATTGTGGGGGGGTGGGGGGCATGTCTGTCAGCTGTGGGGCTGCCCACAGCCCATGGCACAAGGAGGGAGACCCCACAGTGGTGCCACGGGTTGCTCTCGGACTCCCAGCACTGCTTGGGGCAGCCATGTTGGGCGTGAGCAATGGAGCCTCCAGCCAGGAGGCTCCTGGAGTCCCCAGGCGTACTCACGGTCCCCGGTACTTGGAGGTCAATCCTGCGCCCCCGTTCCATGTCCCCAGGGAGCCTGTGCCCAGGGGTGTGGGATGGAGCCTGGTGCTTGCTCACCAGCCCAGCTCAGCAGAGGGACTGTCCCCACCAACACCCCTCCTGCCCCAATGGGTGCTCCCCAGGAGGGATTTCGGGGGGCAGCCCTCAGCCGCTTGTTCTCTGTTGTGTGCCCACAGGATTCCTGTCAGGATGGCATGGCAGTCGCTGGTACTGCTCCCCTTCCTCCTGGCAACAGGTAAGGACTCTTCTTGGCACCTGGCATGGGTGGGCAGGGGGTCATGGAGCTGCTTTCAGCCCCCAACATTCCTTCTAAATTCCCTGAAAGCAGCTGGGACCCCAAAACAGATGTTCACCCCACTGGAGAACCACGTGTAACTTTGTTGCCCTGGGACAGGGCAGGGCTGGGCAGTGGGGAGAGCATCCAGCATGGGAGCTGCAGCTGGAAGTCAAGCGTGGTCTGGAGGTGTGGGAGGAGCACAAGGAGATGAGGGGTGGTGGGTTCCCCTGCCTTCCCTGGAGACCCAAACCATGGCCAGGAGCTGGGGCTGGAGATAAGTAGGTGCTGCCAGATGTGGGGCTGCTGGCAGAGCTCCTACTCCTTGTAGTTTCAGGCAACACAGTCCCCATCTTCAACATGAGCCTTGTTTATGTGCCAGAGGACCTGGAGTTGGGTGAGTAGGGGCAGTCTCAGGAAGGCCCTGGATTGCAGGAGGAGCGGCCGGGGGGTTCCTCAGACAGGAGCTGACACTGCCTGTGCCCCCAGACCAGTTTGCTTTCCAGCTGAAGGCTTATGACCTAGACAAGGACGACATCCTCACCTATGGAATCAGAGGGACAGATTCCTTCTACTTCTCTGTCGATCCCAGTTCAGGCAATGTGACGCTGAGGAATTCCCTGGACCGTGAGGTGTGGGCAGAGATGGGACAGATGTCCTTGCCTGACTGGGGGTCTGGGGTGACGGGGACAGAGGGCAGAGCCATGAATCCTGTGGGAGAGCTGCTCATGGCAGTACCGTGTGTCACTCCCCGGCCCCGAAACCCAGCTCCTGGGGGGAGAGTTGTCTGGGAGGAGCATCCCATACAGAGGTTGGGGCTCAGCCGTCCAGGGACTGAGCTTCACCTGACCCTGACTGAGTCCTGCCTTGTGTCCCCTCAGCTCCAGGCCAGGCTCACCATCACTGCCACAGTGTCTGATGGTGTAAATAATGAGGTAAGTGCTGGGGCATGGGCTAAGTGTCTGCAGTGGGAGGGGAGCAGGGTCTCAACAGGGCCACGGACAAGGCTCAGTGGGAAGGGGACTAGAAGTGGGTGGGTGATGCTGGCTGGCTTCAGAGCCAGGGTGGGCATGGGGTGCCATAACTGCATGAAGCTCTGCTGGCCACCATCTCCCATACCCACCCTATGTCCTCTCTGATACCCGGTAGGTCTCCCAAATACTCCCCATCATCGTGGAGGACCGTAATGACAATGCCCCGGTCTTCTGGAACGTGCCGTATAACGCCTTCATCCCCGAGGTACCTTCCTGGGACCTCCTGGCTTCCACGGGCAGCAGGGCAGGGGTGCTGGGTGGCTCCTGTGGGATGGGTGTGCCAGCAGTGGGACAACAGTGTGCTGGAAGCTGTGTGACCCCACACCTGGGCGTAACAGTGCACCAGGAACCCTGTGACCCCAGACCTGGGCGTTTGGTGATGGTGTACCTGGGCGTGGGGCGATAGTGCAGCCAGCACCTGGGAGTGCTCCATGCTGGGGCAATTCCCTGTGGGTGCTTCTGTGTCACTCTGAGGCGTGACACATGGCTGGGACTCTGCCCTTGCAGCTTCCAATCAGGGTGTGCCCGAGCTGACTCTCATCCCAGGACAGGGTGACATTGGATCAGGGTGCAGATGGGGTGTGGGGCTGAGTCTGGCCCTGTCTGGCAACTCCAGGACTGGGGTGCAGCCCCTGCTCCCAAGGAGGGTGGCAGGGGGATCCAGCCTCTGCCCAGCTTGAGCAAGGGCAGCATCTTATCCATGTGTGTCCCACGGCACTGGGCAGTGCTTGCAGCCCTGTTGGGTCAGAACACCCCAGAGCAGGGCTGGCAGGGCCTGGGCCCAGCATCACTCCACCTGCTCTCTCACCGTCACTCCCCTGTGTGCCCAGAACTCAACACTGCACAGCATCATCTACAACGTGTTTGCCAATGACAGCGACACTGGGAATGCCTCCAGAGTCAGCTACAGCATCGAGGAGGTGAGCACAGTGCACTGTGGGGTAGGGCACGCCAGACCCAAACCCCACTGCTGGGCCACCCCTTGGGGCTGAGGTGTTGGGGGACCTAGCCAGGGCACCCCTTGTCCCTGGCGGAGCAGGAGGGTCTCAGGTTAGGACCAGGTTGTGTCTGGCTCTGCACCCACTGGACAACCAGTGCAAGGTGCTGAATTTGCAGGCTGGGGATGAGCCAGGTGGTAGGGGGTCAAGCCTGGCAGAAGTATGGAGGTTGAGCCCCCATCTCTGCTGGCGCACCTCTGCTCCCTGCCTTGGTGACACAGGGTGATGTGCCCTGCCCAGGTGATCCCAGACAGCACGGAGAATCGCCAGCTCTTCTACATCCTGCCCAATGGGAGTGTGGTGCTCAATGGTTCACTGGACTATGCCAAGAACACCTTCTACCAGATCAAGATTCGTGCTGAGGTGGGGACCAGCTGGGCCAGGGGTACAGGGCTGCCAGGTAAGGGGGCTTTGGGACTTACAGGTGCTCTGCTCCCCAGGATGGCGGGGGATTGCTGCACAACAATTGGATCGTCCAGCAGAGCTTCACCTATCTGTCCTTGACCATTGAAGACGTGCCCAACCTGGACCCGCGGTTCCTCAACGAGCCCTACTCAGGCTCTGTGCCTGAGAACTGCCCCCTGGTCAGGAGCCTGCCTGCCCCAATGTCATGTCTCTGCCCCTGGCCCTCCCTGGGGGCTCTGACACCCTTAGGGGTCTGGGCCACCAGGCATGGGGGCAGCTGGAGATGTCATAGGTCCTGCCCTGATGGCCATGTCCCCACAGGGCACCATTGTGCTGACCGTCACCGCCTTGGATAGAGACACAGGGGTGAATGATGAAATCTTCTACAGCATCCCCAGTGAGTGATGGGGCATGATGGGATGGGCAGGTGATGAGCAGTGGCAAGGTGGGATGGGCAGGAGGGGTGGTCAGGCAGCAAGGAGACTGGTTCTGGGCACCCAGGCGCTGCCAGTCTGCCCTGCTGTCAGAGAGAGAGGGCCACACCTGCCTTTCCGAGTGGCTGCCACTGGTTCCTGCTGTCCCCTTGTCCTAGATTCCAGCGTCCCCTTTGCTATCAATGCCACAACGGGCACCATCACTGTGAGTAAGCCCCTGGACCGGGAGCAGCTGCCAAGTGAGGAAGTGCTGCTGGAAGTCATGGTAAGTAGGAGGCAGCAAGGGGAAACCCATCCTTTCCCTGGGCCCCTTCAACCCACTCTCTCCTCTTGCCCAGGCACGTGAGAAGAACCTGAACATCTACGGCAATGTGGCCCAGACCAGTACCCTGGTGACAGTCACAGTGACTGATATCAATGACAACAAGCCCCAGTTCTACAACTGCTCCCTCTCCAGCTGCAACTTCTCTGCCAGTGTCCAGGACAACTTCAGGGGCAGCATCATAGAGCACTCCTCCACCAGGCTGCCTGTGTCCAACCTCAGCATTGTTGCCCATGACCCAGATAAGGTAGGACCCTGTCCATGGGGCTGGGCCAGGGTGCAGGTGTCTGTCCTGGCTGCACCACCCACCCTCACTCCTGTCTCTCCCTGGCAGGGCATCAACAGCAGTTTTAAGCTGAGCCTGCAGGGTCCAAATGCCAGCGCCTTCGATGTGTCCCCTGAAATGATTGTGGGCACAGGGGAGGTCCAGATCCTGGTGCATGACCCATCCTTAGTGGACTACGAGATAAGCCATGTCATGGTGGTTCAGGTGGGACTTGTAGGTCTGGTTTGTCATGGAGGCAGTTCCTGCTCCCTGCAAATGCCAGGGCACAGAGCGGACATAGCCCTTCTCCTGCAGGGTTCAGGAGCCAAAGCAGAACATGGCTCTGCCCTAGCAGCTTGTTTGGTGCAGGGCAGCTGGACTGGAGTGTGACAGGTCTCCCTGTAATGTTTGGGGACCCATGTGAGACACAGTCCCTTCTCAATCCTGCAGATCATTGCTAATGACACGGGGAACCCCACAGACTGCTGCTCCACGGCCACCGTGACCATCGACCTTATTGACAGCAATGACCACATCCCTGAGTTCCCCCAGAGCCTCTACAACCTGAGCGTGATGGAGAACAGCCCTGAAGGCACCATCATCTCAACCATCACGGTCAGCAGCTGGGCAGGGAGCAGGCACAGCTTACAGCCCCAAAGCAGGGCCCTGGGCAATTCTAGTGCAGCTTGCACTGAGTGCACTGGTCTCTCCATGCACACAGGAAGGAGTCAGTGCCAGCAGGCACACAGGGTGTGGGACCTCTTGCCTATCAGGGCCACATTTTTGGGGTGCTCACTGCCAGCAGTCGTTGTCTCAGACTCATCACTCCTCTGGGAGCTGAAACAGATTGACCAAATGGTCAGTCAGTCTTCTGTCTTTTAGGCCTACGATCCAGACAGCGGTGTCTGGGGTCAGATCACCTATCGGCTGCTCCCGGACGACATGTACGTAAAGGCACAGCCAACCATGACTGGGGCATCGTCCTGGCGAGGGGGCTTCAGGCCTGAGCCCCGGTGATGGCTCTGTGTATGCCATAGCCTTAAAATCTTCACGGTGGACACCATGACTGGGACGCTGCTGGTGAAGGACGGGACGTTGCTGGACCGGGAGACTCGCTCTGTCTACTACGCCACCCTCCAGGCCAGGGATGGGGGCGGCCAGGTGGGCACTACGGTGCTGGAGATCACCTTGCTGGATGTCAATGACATGGCGCCCGTTATCATCGGCTCCTACTTCATCTCAGTGGAAGAGGGGCAGAACATCAGTACACAGATCCAGGTATTTATCAGTAGAGGTGGAGGGGCTGACATGGCTGTCGGAGAGGAGGAGGGACTGTCCCCAAGGTGTCCAAGAACCTCATTCCAACCGGTGACCTTTTCAGGCCATTGACAACGATGAACCTGGCAACCCCAACAGCGAATTGGGCTTCAAGATCTTGCCAGGACCGTTCAGCAACAACTTTACCATCGATGCAGACACAGGTGAGATGCAGAGCAAGGAACCGCTGGACCGCGAGGCTGTGGAAGATGAGCGGGGACAGATGGTGGTAACGGTGGAGGTGTATGACCACGGTGAGCCGCAGCTGAGCACCTCAGTGAACGTCACCATCACTGTGGGGGTGAGCCCTGGGCACAAGCGGGGACATGCTGGGGCAGGCTGGGGCTTGGAACTGAGATGGATGGGCAGGGCAGAGGCACTGTGTCCCCAGGCTTTCTGTGCGGGAAGAGTGAATAGCTGATGCAGGGAGGCAGCAGAGGGCTTGTGTAGCTCCTGCCTGTGGGTGGGCAGGTGCCTACACTCCTGTCCCCAGCCTGCTGTGGGGAACTATGTTTCCTGGAAGGGCTACAACCAAGGTTTTTTCCTGCAGGACCTGAATGACAACGTTCCCATGTTCCTCAACCAGTCCTATGAGTTCTCAGTCTTTGAAGACTCTCCAGGTAAAAGTTGTATGGCCAGGCTTGTGGGACCAGTGGTGGCCCTGAGTCAGTGCCTGCTGCCCACTGAGTGTCTGTCTCCACCTTCAGGGTCCTCCGTGGGTGAGGTGAATGCCACAGATGCCGACCGGACAGAGATCAATTCCCGCATTTCATTCCTACTTCAGAGGACCAGTGGCTCCAGCAACTTCTTGATCCGCTCATCCCGCCTAGGGCCAGGGAACTACAGCGGCGATCTGTCCGTAGACCCTGACGTGCCCCTGGACTATGACACCTTGCAGCAGAAGTTCTTCTCCTTGGAAGTAGTGGCAGAGAACACGGCTGCAGACAACGTAGGAGACAAGGCCAACGTCTCGGTGGTGGTCCACATCCTAGACGTCAATGACGAGTCCCCCACCGTCCTGCCAGACTCACTACAGGACGTGACCGTGACCGAGAACGGGACGCAGCAGGGTGTGGTCCACACGCTGAACGCCTCTGACCCAGACACCAACCACTCACTGGTCTTCGAGGGGCTGTCAGTCACCTGCTTCAAGGGTGACAGCAGTGCTGGGGATGTGTGCAGGAACTGGTTTGTGCTGGCACCCAACGGCTCACTGCTGGTGAACAGCTCAGACATCGATTACGAGGTGTGTGACAGAGTCCTGCTCACACTGCGGGCTGAGGACCTGTACACTGAGAAGGGCAACCGCTACAGCCAGAACGGTAGGGTCCCCTTCCCTGCTCCTTCCACCACCACTGGGAATGGTGGGTGGTGGGACCTGCCTCTCCCACCTCCCAGGAGAAGCTGTGGGGAGGACAGGAGCTGGACAGTTTGGTGATGGGGGAGGGTGTCCCCAGCTCTCTTGATCCCTGCTGCAGGAACCTGAGCCTGCTGGGAGTTAAGGGCTCCTAAGGAAAGCAGAGGAGGGTGCTGCAGGGCTGTTGGTGATTGGAGCTCTGCTTTTGGGACATTTGCAGAAACCCTGAGGATCCTCATTGCTGATGTGAATGACAACACACCGGTCTTCCAGGCCATCTCGGAGATCTTTGGTGAGCAGTCAGGAGTGGTTCATTCCATGGGCTACTCACTGCACCCACACGTGCTCTGCCACACTCACTGGCAGCAAGGACCTTCCCCCAGCCTGGGGCAGGGCTGTGAGCAGTGAAGGGACCAGGCTAGGATTACTCAGTGTTTTCCATGAAGGCTGTGGGGCCGAGGGTACTGGGGAGTGCTTGGAGCCTCGGGGCTGTGTGGGCATGGGGTCTGCAGCAAGTCTGGCTTCACACCAGCATGATTGCACCATCCCCCTGTCTGTCCCTCACAGTGGTTGTTCCTGAAATCTCCCCTGTGGGCCTGCAAGTGGCTACCGTGAAGGTGAGGAGCTGCCTGCATGTGTCTGTCAGTCTGTTGAGCTTTGCTTACCTATCCCCACTGGGGGCAGGTGGTGGCCATTCCCACCCATGCTCCTGCCACGCTCTGTCCCTGCAGGCCACAGATGCTGACACAGGGCTGGGGGGAGCCATCACCTTCTCAATTGTCAGCGTGGTGCTCTTGGAGGACAACGGGGTCAGCCGGCCCTTTGAAAACCTCTTCATGGTGGAGCCAACACTCGACCAGGGGGTTTACATTGGGAGCATCAAGTGAGGCCATGGGTCTGGGCTCGGGTGGGGGGATGTGGCTCAGCTCCTGCCTGCTGCAGGGCCAGCACAGGCTGGAAAGGGGACAAAGCCATCCTGGGGCCCTGCCCTGGACATGGAGGCAGGATGGAGCTTGAAGGATGGCAGTGCCATCACAGGGACAACCTGTGCAGCCCAGCGGGATTGCCGATGTCCCTGTCCTCACAGGGTGGCCAGCAACCTCGATGAGTCGCTGAAGGGGCAGTACCAGGTGACAGTGGAGGCTCGGGACGGCGAGGCACCGGTGCACTCAGCACAGACTGTGCTGAATGTGAGTTCACCCCCTCACACCCTGGGACACCCTGCGCCCTGCCCAGCCCCGCTCACCCCCGCTCTCCACACACAGATCTTCACAGTGGACAATTCCCACCGCGTTCGCCTCCAGTTCCTGACAACGGTGGAAGAAGTCCAGAGTAACTCCGAAAGTATCAAAGTGTAAGGGGTGCCAGGCTGGGGCCGGGGGTGCACGGCTGTGCAGCGGGGAACATGGATATTCATGGATATTCAGGCCAGGGCCCACTGGTTGTGTCTCCCAGCTTCACGGACTGTGAAGGGGATGGGGCAGGCAGGTTCCCACCAGAGGAGGGGGCTGCAGGGGGTCCAGCTGCTTCCCATGCCCGCAAGTGGAACATCAGGACACCTGGCCCAGCTTCCCCCTATGTCTCCTGTTCCTAGGGCCCTGACCAGCGTGACCAAAGCAGCAGTTTATGTGGTGGCAATCCGAACCATGGAGAGCACCCGTGACACCAGGTGAGTGGTGGTGGGGAAAAAGACACGGTGGTGGCATTTGGGGGGTCACCCTGGGGTAGGGCACCATGCCCTGCACACTGGCACCCCACTCCCCCATCTCTGTGATCCTGCAGGGTGAAAGCCAAGTCAGTGATGGAGGCGTACTTCGTGTACAGCAATGGCACTGCCCTGGATATCAACCAGCTGAGCACGTGAGTGCCGGGGGCTGTGCACAGGCACTGCCACACGCCTGGCCCGGCCCAGCTGCTCATCCCTCTGCTTTCCTTGGCAGACTCATTCTGTCCGACCCACTGGGCTTGGCTGAGCTGGCGAAACTGGGCCTTGCTGTTATCGTGAGTGGGGCTGGGCAAGGGGCATGGGGAGAGGGCACTAATCCCAGGTGGGGCTAGAAGTGGGGTTCCACTGCCTGGGACTGTGCCCTCACCCCTGCTCTGTGCCAGGGCCCCGGGGAAGTGACAAAGCCCACCAGGGAGACGGAGCTGATCGGCATCATTGCAGGGTTGGCAGCATTCCTGCTCATCTTCATACTCATCATGACCCTCGTCTTGGTTCTCACCACCAGGAGGTACCACACTGCCTGCACCTCCTCCTGCCTCCCCCCCCCTCCCCATCCTCACCGGCACCCCCAGACCCATCCCTACCCTCCATCCTGCTCCTGCCCACCCCATCCCATGGCCCAGCTCCCCCCTGCCCCTCACCTACCCCATCCCTGGGCTTTGCAGCTACAAGAGGAAACTGAGTGCGATGAAGGCTCTGAAGGTGGCCACCACGTTCAATCCTGCCACAGCACAGCAGGGAGCCGGCATTCCTGGGACCAACCAGTACAATGCTGAGGGGTGAGTGGGGGGCTCCTTGTAGGAGGAGGGAAGAGCCCAGGCATGTCCCCACACCCAGGAGCCTGCATGGCTCGCTGTCACACCCCTCCCTGCCTGGGGGACACAGCTGGCACAAGCTGGCCTCAAAGCCCCAGAGCCCCACCAGACAGCACTCACCTGCCACCCATCCCTGACCAGGGCCAACCCCATACTGAACCACCCACTTGATCCCTCACATGACCTGGGCTTCCATGAGGACTCCATCTCTGTGACCAGGTGAGCTCTGTGGGCAAGTCCCAAAGGCCACAGGGCCATCATCCTATACCCCCACTTCTCCAGTGCCTGGGTCCTCTTCTACCCCCCACCCTCCACTCTCCACAGCATGAATTCCCTGGATGAAAACACAGTAAATGCACCCGCGGATGATGACTTTGAGGTCAAGGTAGGTGTGCAAAGAGCTGCCAGGCTCAGCAGGGAGGCCTGACAAGAGCAACCTGCATCCCCTTCTCTCTGCTGTGGCCTCCAGACTCATGGACCCCTTGTGTCCCTTTCTCTGTATCCCCCTGACAGCCCTCAGCTCCTGGGAAGGCCAAGTGTCCCTCTCCCCCCTCTCTGTCCCTCATCCCCTCTGACCATGCTCTCCTCCTGCAGCAGGTCAAAGTGCGGCCAACAGACCACACTGACAAGGAGGTGCTGGTGGCTGCCCTGAACCTGAAGAAGCCCACCGAAGCAGTGTACCTCAACACCACCTTCACCACCACGGACTTGTGAGCGGGCTCACAGGGTGCAGCAGGGCTGGAGCGGGACTCAGGCAGCTGCTTTGGTGATGATGTGTTCAGTGTCTGGCAATAAACCTGTTCCAGAGAGGTCATGGTGTTGTGTGGCCATCAGCCCACCTGCCTGGGGGGCTCAGTCAGCTTAAAGTCATTTCTCCTGGCATGAAGCGCTGTTTTTGTGCCAGGCTGGTGCCAGAGGGGCACTGTGGGGGCCAGCATGGCTTCTTGTCCCCAAGACCCTTCCCCAGGCTGCCTCACTGGCCCCATGCAGAGATTTGTGTAAGGTTTTATTACCCAACATCCATATCGACAGATTGGTCCTCCCGCCCCTTCCTCCCCCCCACCCTCCCCAAAAGAAATGAAGAGGAAAAAAAGAAGAAAATAGGTGATGAAGCTGTAGCGCTGGTGTGCCACAGCTTGGCAGTGCAGGGCTGGAGGTGGGCACAGACTGGGGTAGGGTGAGATACCCCAGGGCTCCTGGTCTTCCTGGCATGGCCATGGCACCACTCCCAAAGCCCAAGGCACTGAGCAGAGCCAGGTCCTGGTGAGTATCATGGCATGGAGTGGGCACTTCCCATGGCCCTGGCTCCCAGCTGGCACTCGAGCAAGCCTTTTGCAGCCCCCCAGGAACAAAACCAAGTCCAGGATGTACAACGTGGGTTTGGAGGGGCAAGGCTTGACCCTTAATGAGGGAAAAAGGCTGCACTGGTGACCCTGGCACCTTGAGCCCTCTTGCACCTCTGCTCAGAGGGGATGGTGCAGCTTCCCGAGCACCTCCAAGCAGCCTCCTGTGCATCAGGTGCTGCAGCACTGTGGAGCTGGTCCTTGGTATGGGGCCAGGCTGGGGGGGACCAGGATCTGTGTCTCAGCAGGACACTGCGGTGCTGCCGGCCACAGGGATGTTGACCCAGCCACAGGAATGCTCACGCCTGCAGACTGACTCTTCAGTCCAAATGCTCTTCAGCTCAGCAGAGCACAAGCAAAGTAGGAACAGTGTTCGAAAAGAGGGTCTCGGCCCCGCAGGCCACTGGGAAAGAGGTGGCTTCAGGCAGGACACACACAGCTGAAAGTGTCTCTTAAAAAGCTCCAAAAATGCAAACACAGTTCAATAAAAGCCCCCCTCCCCCCAGCCTGTAAAACCCCAGCTGTAAAAAGTGGCAGCGTTTTGCAGTCATTGCATCCCCAGCTGCTGTCAGAGAAGAGCGGCCAGTGGGGCTGAAGGAACCCACACAGGGACATGTGCCCATGTCCCCAGCACGTGGGGCATCTCTGGCACCACAAGGGCAGCTGGACAGGCCTGGCAGCAGGGCAGCTTCATCTTCACCACCAGCTGTGGTGAGGATGTGCCCTGGGCTCCAATGGTCACTACCAGGCAGGCTGAGTAAGGGGGCCATGGGGACAGACTCCCCAGCTGCCTCCAGCCACGGTGACAAGGATGAGCAGCTCTCCATCATAGGCATGGCTGGCCTCAGTCTCTCTCATTTGAGATCTGTCACAGCTCCAGGGCACCCATGACACAGCAGTGGGGCAGAGAGGACAGGGCTGTTGAGGGGCTGGTGCCTGCCCTGGGCAGCCATGGGGACCCACACATGCATGGCCATGGGCTGGTCAGAGCGTGGCCAAGCCCTGGGCAGGCAAAGCGATGGCAGGGTGATGCACCAGTGTCTCTCCAGCACGGGAAGTGATGCTGCTGCCTGAGGTGCCAGAGCTCATGGGAGTCAGCAGCACCCACCTTGAGTCATCTCTAGACCTGTGCCACAGGCAGGAGATGCACGGGAGCAGCTGCCTCCATCTGGAAGGAGTCACGTGCTTCCTCATGCTGAAAAAAGCCACCAAACACAGAGACAGGGCACCAGCCTCACGTTCTGGGGTACCTCCACAGGGCTACAATCATGGGGGGCCCCCAGGCTGGCAGGAGGGACCCCAGCAAAGGAGATACCTTGCCCCAGCATGCAGTGCTCCTTCACCACCTGCCTCAGCCTCAGGAGCCCCACACACTGGCACCAGGTGTCTCAGGACACCGGGGTAGGGACCCATTTTCACTCGCCCAGAGAAGCCCCGTGGCACCCCCACCCTGCCAGCATGGGTAGCGACTCACTCCATGGCGGGGCCAGTGCGGGAGCAGCACCGGGGCCGCCGGACGTTTTGCAGCAGAGCCCGAAAGACACTGGGCTGCCTCTTGGCCTCACCTTTGCGGGGGCCTCCCTTGACGGAGCCGGTGCGGGTGTTCTGCGGGGTCACCACCACCTGCCGCCCGTGCTCCTCGATCTGCTTCTCCAGGTGCTTCTGGATGGCCATGCCCAGCACCTCCACCTCCATGGAGGCCCCGTACACCTCCCATGTCATCCCCTTCTCATCCCAGCTCACCTCCCGGATGGGTTCCGGAGCCTCCTCTACCACCTCTGCCACCGTCCCCTTCACCTGCACCTCAGGATACGAAGTCTGTGGGGACTTGGCCAGTGGCGTCATTGGCCCAGTGGCCACTGAGCGGGTCTCCACAGGCATGGACACCTGCATCTCTGCGTCCTTCTTGGAGGGCTCCAGGCGTGGGGCTGCAGACCCCATCTCTCTCTTGGGGAAGGTGAAGGCAGTAGCCCCGCCCGGGGGACTCATGGGGCTCAAGGCCACTGACACCAGGGACACGCGGCTGTCCACTTGCGTCCCCATGTCCTGTGTCCCGGCGTCCTGCGGTGGGGTCACCTCAAAGGAGTAGGACTCACAGAGCTGCTTGGCTGTTTGGGGCTGCTGGCTGCTTCCAGCACCTGCACTCTGGGCCGAGCTCTGTTCGGCTTTGCCCTGGCCCAGGGTGGTGGAGCTCAGTTCTGTCTTGCTTTGGCCCCCGTTCCCCACAGTGCTGGTGCTGTGGGGGTCTGCTGTGCCTCCCTGGGGATGCTTGGGAGCCTCACTTCTGTTCAGCTGGGGTGCAGCACCCAGGGATATCCCTGTGCCACCCTGAGGCTGCTCCTGGCTTGGCAGCTCATCTGTCCCAGTGCCTGCGGTGGGCTCCACAAATGCCACACGTTTGGCTGGAGCTGGCGCACTTCCCATGTCCTTGTTGGTCGCCTTGAGGCAGGGATCAGGCAGGGGGGAAGCAGGGGCTGCGTCCTCCTTCCGGGTATTGGGGACCCCCATCTCTGTGGGACCACAGGCAGGGGCAATGCCACTTGGTCCCCCACAGCTCACTGTTGTTACTGCCACACTCTGCTCTGTGCCAGTGTCCCGGAGGAGCATGCCAGGAGCTGGTCCTGTTGGTGATGGCACCTTCTTTTCTGTTGCTGAGCCCGACGTGGTGGCCTGGGCCTCTGACTCAGCCACGCAGCAGGTCCTCATGGCACGGGCTCCCGTGGCACAACCGGAGCCGGGCAGGCACTCACCTGCTGGTGAGCAGCCGGGGGAGGTGGCACTGCGGTCGCAGGTGTCCTCGGTCCCGGCCTGGCGACTCAGCACCTGCAGCCCCTCGGGCTCCTTAGCGCTGCCCATGCCCAGGGAAGGCTTCTCCCATGCTAGTCCTGCCGTGGGTCTGCAAGAGAGAGGATGGGGCAGTGAGGAGGAAGCAGCACATGGACCCCCAGTCCACCTCAACTGCCAACTGATTTTCTCTGTGCCACCCATGACAACAGGTTGGGCGGCTGCCCAGAGCACTTGCTGTCCCTGGCACAGCCTGTGTGGTGGCACCCGGTGCCTGGCCATACAGGAAGGGAGGAATGGTGTTGGCTGCCTACCGTAAAAGTCAGCCTTCTCCCAGCACAGCTGGACCAGGAGCAGGATCCAGGCGCTGCTGTGGCTGTCAGTGGGGAACACAGTGCAGACACCCCTGTGGAGAGAACAGCAGCTGGAGTTCAGCCCTGGACGCCAGGCTGAGAGCCCAAGGGGACTTGGCAGCCCCCACCTGTCCGTGGGGAGCTGGGTGCAGCAGGGGGTGAGAGTGAGCTGGGCCTGGGGTACAAGGGGGGCTGTAGGGCAGGGCAGAAGCACGGGGCAGCCCAAGCTCTTCCCTCCACTTGCCGAGAGCAGTGCCCCTAGAGCTGGGAGTGACATGTGTCCCTGGCCACGGGAACCCCCAGCTCAGCATCCACACGCCATGCCGAGAGTTACTGAGCTCCCGGCCGTGCCACACATGAGGGGAACACAGTCCAGTCTCACCCAACTGTCCCCAAACCCTTCCTGGCCCCGTGAGGCAGAAGCAGGGCGGGAAGCCCCGAGCTTTCCGGGAGCCCCCCAGCCCTGCCAGTGCCAGTGAGTCCTTGCTGGGAGCACATGCATCCTGCAGCCGTGGGGCATTCTACGCCTCTGGACACGGCCACTCGTGGGTCCCGGAGAGGGCAGAGCCGAGCGGACACGGCTGGAGCCGAGCGAGTCCCCACAAAGGGAGGCGGCAGGCAGGAGCAGGAACCAGGCAGGCACAGACCCCTCCCAGCAGAGCCAGGCCCAGAAGCCACGACCCCCGCCCCGTCTGCAGGTTCCCACGCAGCACCCTGATCCCCGCGGGGTCGTGCCACCCGCACCCCGAGCTGCCTCGACAGCATCCCGCTCCCGCGGGGCTGTGGCGCCGTGCCCGGCACTGATGCTCCGCGGAGGAGCTGCGAGCCCCCGGCACACGCGTGTGCACACGCACGGGCACGCACACGCCAGCACATGGCCACGGGCACACCCGCACGCACGGACACGCGTGTGCACGCCCCGGCCCCGCTTCCCCGGCCGAGCCTCGCACAAAGCCGCCCCCGAGGCAGTCCCGGCCGGGGGAGGCCGACCCGTCCGCGCCGCCGCCGCCCGCCCTGTACCGGCACCGGCACCGGCACCCCCGGGCGGGGGTGGGCTGCGGTGCCGGGACGGGCGGCGGCAGCGCCCGTCCCGACCCCGCCATGTGCGCCCCGGGGCCGCGGTACCTGCGGCGGATCCTCCCGCCCGGTGCCGTCCCGTCCGGTGCCGTCCGGTGCCGTCCCGTCCGGTCCCGCTCGGCTCGGCGCGGCGGCGGCAGCGGCGAGCATGCGTGGGGCGGTGGCGGCGGGGGCGGTACCGTGCCCCGGGCCGCTCCCCCCCGGCTGCCGCCCGCCCCGGTGCCCCCGGCAGCGGTGGGGAGGCGAGGGACAGGCGTGGAGGTCCCGGCACACCGCATCCCTCCCGGTGTCATCGCTGTCACTCCCACCGGCCCGCCTTGGGAGCCCCTCATCGCCGCACAGCACCCCCCTCCCCCCCGGCACCCAAAGAATCAACACCCCGCGTGTCCCAGGGGCGAGCACCCCGGCACCCCGCGTTGCACCCGGGCAAAGCAGGACATATGGTCGGGACTGGACGGTTCAGGGGGCCCCAACCCTTAGGGTAGGTCCCATGGGTGGGGGTCACAGCGACGCTGAGCACAGTCCCCCTCCTACCTGGTGATGGAGACGACCGCTTCCCTCCCGGGCATCACCGGGGAGGGGGCTGCACCCCAATTAGCCCGAGGGACCGGGACAACGTGCCACCGCGGCGGGATGGAGGTGGGTTCCCGCGTACCCCTCGCCCGAGGGTGGGGGAGGATGGGGAGGGAAGAACGGCCCCGTCTCGCTCCCGGCAGCGCTTGCCTCTGCTCCCGGGCTCAGGCTTTGTCTAACTCCTTCCCACGCACTCCCGCTCGCGCTGCGGGGGGGAAGGCGACCTGCTCGCCTCGCCTGTATCCGTGCATCCTCCCCAAAACCCTCCAGCATCCCCCCCAAACCCTCTCCTGCCCTTCGTCACCCTATAGGATCAGGGTCCCCTCCGTGACTCGGGGATGTCAATACAGACAAGAACAATAGATCTATAGGGCTTGGGGGGGCATGTGCTAAGGTTAGAGGGTGTTCCCCATCCTGTGGTTAACATAAGCACCTGTCTCCCATCCCTATAGATCTATAGGGTAAGGCTGGTTCTAGGGGAGCTGGCACACCTGGTTGCTTGGAGACAAGGGAGATTGGAAATGCTTCTTTCAGTAAACAGCCAGGCTGGAACAAAACCCTGAAGGCTAAAAATAGGGATGCGGGATATGGAAATTAAATAAAATTTAATTCTCTCTCCCTGGGGCAGAGTGAGGCACCTCCATGTCAGCACTGGGCACCTCAATAGATGGCTGGAGTGACTGAGTTGGGGGTGTATCACTGCACCAATCAATGTGTCCCCTCCTCTAGGTGTCTGTCCCCACTCTGGGTCCTGTGTGCTGGTCCCAGTTCTGTAGCATTGACTGGGCCCAATTGCCCACCTGCAATGAAGTGGGAACAGGGTGTGGGGCATAAGTAGGGGCTGTCCTGTGTGGGATTAGACCCAATCCTGGGCACAAGGACCAGACCCAGTCCCATCCAAGAGACACCATGGACTGGGGCAAGTCCTGGCAGAGGAGGAGACAAACGACCCCTGGTCCCTGGCTGGGATTTTGCCGCAGGCAGGAGGCTGCTGGGTCTCATCCTGCTGCCATTTGCTTCCACCTGCTGCTCTCAGCCCTATCGGCAGCAGCTCTCCCCATCCCCATCGGCATCTTGCCACCCAGCATGTCCCTGTCCCAGGGGGCGCGGGCTGGCGGGGGGGGGGTCGCGGTGATCATCCTCCCCTCCCTGCAGGCAGCCTTCATCCCAGGCTGGCTGCCTCCTCCTCCTCCTCTCCCCGCCCGGGCACTTCGGGGCTGGCAGGAAAACAATAGCGAGGAGGATGAGTAAGATGGTCCCCATTGCCTTGGCAACGCACTCCCGCGCTGCCGGCTCGGGAGGAGCCAGGCAGCTGCCTGAAAAGCGCGTTCTCCCTCGGCGGAGGGGGTGCTGGCGCAGGTAGCACGGCACCCCCTCCCCGGGCGCCATGGCCCACCTCCCACGCCGCACGGGCAGCGCCACGTGAACGCACACCGGGCTCCCCCACAGCCGCCGGCGCCCGCACACGCCGGAGCGAGCAGACACACGCGGCCGGGATGCGGATCAGCCCGGGCTGGGCTCCACCGCGTCCGGCTCCCCAGTGCCCCGTTGTGCCAGGGAGCTGTGGAACACAGCTGGCTGGGAATGTGACTCCTCCAGCGCTGCCCTGGTGGGAAGGTGATGGGTTTCCCTCTGCTGCTCGCAGCCACGTCACCTTCACACACGGCTGCCCATGGTATCGGCGGGCAGAGATGCCAGTACCAGGGCTGGTGGGGTGCTGGCAAATGGCAGAGGCAGGGGATGCCTGGGGGCATCAGGCTCCCAGCCCTGGCCACATGCTATCCCATGGGCCATGACATCAGCAGGTGTACCCTCAGCATGTCCAGAGCTGTGAGTGTTGTGTGATGATGGGGACATCAGCTGGAGATCCAAAAGCACCAAGCACCCTAAAAACAGCACGGTTTTCCCAGACACCTTGGTGTGGACGTGCTGGGGGAGGGAGTATCTGATCCCTGCCAGCACCCTCTGTTCCAGATGCCCCAAAACACAGCCCCTGCCTTAGCCCTGTGGAGTGGGAGGACACTGTGTCCATGACACCACAGCCTGGTGGACGAGCACCCCAGGATACTCCAGAATACAGACAGGGATATGGACCCAGGACCAGCTGGGGGGTAGAGGCAGGGACAGAGGAACAGGGAGGCCCAGCTTTGCCAGCTGCTCTGTGCCACTGAGAGGCATGAGCTCTGTGCCTGAGCATGGCATCAATCAACCGGAGCTGGGTGGGGAACAGCCCAGTCACACGTCCAGCCTCTCAGCACAGGATGAGGGGAAGCTCTGAGAAAGAACCAACACAAAGAATCATAGAATCATGGAATGGAAGGGACCTTAAAGATCATTTAATTTCAACCCCACTGCCATGGGACAGGGACTAGTGGCACTAGACCAAGTTACTCCAAGCTCCATCCTACCTGGCCTTGAACACTTCCAGGGATGAGGCAGCCACAATTCTCTGGGCAACCTGTTCCAGTGCCTCACCACCCTTTACAGTAAAGAATTTCTTACTAGTATCTAATTCAAACTTGACCTCTTCAGTTTAAAGGCACTCCCTCTATCACTCCGTGTCCTTGTCCAAAGTCCCTTTCCAGCTCTCTTGGAGCCCCTTTAGGTACTGGAAGGGGCTCTAAGATCTCTGTGGAATCTTCTCCAGGCTGAACAGCCCCAGCTCTCCCAGCCTGTCTCCATAGTAGAGATGCTCCTGCTCTCTGATCATCATGCAATCATCTATTGTGACTAGATGCTGCTATTTCAGAAGAGTCAAAGCCTTTCCCACAGTGCCTCTATGCCTTTGTGGTAGAAAGGCAGGGGCTCTTTACTTCTTCTCTCTCCTTTCCCAGGGGTTCATTTCAGCAGATCAATCAATGTTGATGAAGTGAAAGCTCTGGCTGCATTAACAACACAAAAATGCACCGTAGTGGGTAAGTACAAGGTGAACATAAAGCACATGGTGACTTGGGTATTGGGAAGGGGCTATGAGACAGAAAAGCTCATTAGATGCTGTGAAAATCAGAAGGGCTTCAGAAGTGCAGGATGTTTCTCTGGGCACTGATGTGTGAGGGCAAGTCTCGCTATAGAACATGCCACTGGCAGCCCGGAATGTTCATGTTAATCAGGAAGTGTCAAGCATTGTGCCTCTCAGATCCAGTCGCTGTGCCTGGGTTGTCATGGATTCAGCTCTGGCTGGTGGCATTTGTGATAGACTCAGGGTCCATATCCTGTCCTGCCTTCAGCTCCACTCTGCAGAGGCCGCATGACATTAGTGGGGACCCATGTGTGCTGTGGGGAAGCGGTGGTCCCTTGCCACCAACAAGATCACAAGTGCCATAGTCACTTCCTCCCTCTGGGGAGCAGGTGAGCTGGCAGAGAACATCTGTCTGCCTTACCCGGTCTTTTCCAGATGTTCCTTTTGGTGTTGCCATGGCAGGTGTGAGGATCAATCCAAGGAAATACTCGGTGAGTTCACTTCTCTTGTTTCCCTGCCGACAGCCCATAATTCACGCTCCATTTGCACAGCCCTCCCTCTCTCTGCATATCACAGCGATGCCTCTGATGAGTGGGGGGAGACGTTTGTAGTGAGTAACACTTGCCCAGAGACTGTGAAAAGCAGCTCGGGGCGGGGAGAGGGAGGTGAACTCTGGTTTATGGGTCGGTGCATCTGGCCAGAGACAAGCTGAAGGAGCCTGATGTAGGGATGCTCCCGCCACTGTCTGCTGTGCTGGGGGAAGGGGCAAATCATCAAGAGCTTGGAAGGGCAGGGAGCGAAGGGAACAGGAGTTCACATATCTCTTTTTTTCGATCCAGGGACCCCAGCTGCTGTGAATAAACTCCCTGGAGTCATCAGGCAGGGCAGGGCAGCTGCCGGATGCTATACTGTGGCTCTGTGATTTTTCCTGGGGCCTCAGTAACAACTGTGTTTTGTTGCTCTTGCGCAGGAACATGAGCTGGAGAAAATAATGAGGCGTTTTACTGTAGAAAAGGCCAAGAAGGAGTTTGTAGGTGAGAGTTTTGTCCCAGCTCTGTAAACAGTGTTTGCTGGTAATCAGGGGAGCAGGCAGCAGCTACCTGGCCAGGCAAGCAGAGAGGTTGCCATTCCACCACTGCCTGTCACTGCCCCAGTGCTCTGCTGTCCCTTCACCACTTTGCCTGCACACTGTGTATTTGGAGTAGAGAGAGCCTCAGGCTGGTCCTACTGCTGGGCAAGGGTCTCACTGGGCTTTATCCTCCATTCCTGCTGGCCTGCTCAGACTTAGGGAGGAAGTGAAAGTCTCTTCTGCCTCAGCATATGATAGAGTGGGTGCTGATCACAAGGCAAAGACCTCTACATTCCCTCTTGAAAGGGACAAGGCAGCAAAGACCTCGTGAAAGCCAAAGCCATTCATACCTGAGGGAAGCTTAGGAGGCCCTGGGGTATGGGCAGCACCACACGTTGGTCAGGGGACTCCTCGGTGTGCCCAGGGCCTTAATCAGCCCATGGAAATCACTTGGCCGCACACATGCTTTGGTTGGAGCACAGCAATCAATGGATATGACACATTTTTCTACCTCCACAAGGCCTGGGATTGACATGCTGGTGACTGATGTCAGTATTGGGGAGTGGGAGATGTCCTGGATAGCAGATACCTGCACCCACACATTGGGGTACCAGGTAAGCTCTGACAGTGCCAGTTTGGGCCCAAGAGCTCAGTGGGACTCTGAGGATACAGACCTTCCCTCCAAGGAAGGACCTTCCCTCCCTTTCTTCAGCCCAGGTCCAGCTCACAACTGTGGTGAGGTGCTTCCCCCTGCTGTAACTCCAGGAGCTCCTGCTCTCGGCCAGGCACTGCTGCCCCGATCCATGCCTGCAGCTGCCCATTCCTGAGGCCATTGCTCTCTGCCAGGGTGGAATAAACTGGAAGCCAGAGAGCCGAAGTCCTGCCTGCAGCTGCAACTCCATGTTTCCAAGCCCTCACTCTCCAAAGCAGCTCCTTGCCCTAGGGAGGACACTTTGAACTGAGGTTGAACCTTGAGATGCTGCCCACAGTGGCCTCGGGAACAGCCTTGCCTTTGCTCATCCCTTTCCTTTCCACACATCTGTATGCTTCATTGATGTGGCAGAGAACAAGACAGCTGAAGTTCCTCAGCTACTGTATATAGTTTTGCTGAGTTTTGGGGCTGGTTTTGTGGTGTCAGTGTTGCTTTTAGGAGCTGTATCAAGCCGGTAAGTGCTTTGGGGCAGAGAGTGCAAAGCCCTCTGTCCTCATAAGGAGAGCTGAACTTTCCCATGGCCCTACCCTGTGCTGATGCTGTGGCAGCTGATCACACCCCCTCAGTGTGAGGTGCAGAATTGTGCCTGGATGCTGCATGGTGCCCACCAAGGGACTGTGTTTCTCACTGGAGCTGTGTTCTTTCGGGATTGGTTCTTAGGAACTGAACAGCATGCTGTGCTTGGAACATCGCGTCCAGGAGCTCTGAAGGTGATGAAGACAGGCTGAGCTGGAAGATGAGCTGGAAGCCCTTATCCCAGAGGCTCTGCCTTTCACAACCCTCTCGTTGGCCGAGGAGATCTCCACCCTGCGAGGTCCTAGTCTCCACCCAGCCAAAACATTCACCAAGAATGGCCACACTGGGGTTTCTGTTTGTGCTTCTCAGCTCAGGCTCCTGAGAGGGGGCTGTTACCAGGAGAGGGTCAGATTCAGTGTCTGTCCCCAAAATTTACCTCTCCCCACACCATCTCTGCTCCGTGTTACTTTAGAGCTTTGGCAAAGTTGGGCTGCACACCTGCACAACCTGCTGCATCTGTGTAGGGGTCGCAGACAGAGCCATTTACAATCCCAGAGGGATCAATCCCAAGGCACTAGAAGACTACAAGCAGTTGAATTGAGCCCAGTCATCCCCATCCCTGTTCTTAAAGGGGTGGTGGTCAGTGCCTGTCTCTGAAACACCCACAGAGAATGTGGCTGGCCCTTGTGTCCCACTGAGCCCAGCTCTGAGGGCAGTGCTCAACATCGCTAGGCTGGGACCAGCAGGACTGTCCCGCTCATTCCAGGGCCACAGGACCATAGTTGGCTTCCCAAAAGTAGATCCCTATGATAGCAGCATCCCGGAAGTGTGCTGCAACATCTTCATCCCTGCCACTGTTGAGAATCAACTCAGGAGGGAGAACACACCCAGGTGCAAGCAAAGGTACAGACCAGTTGTGCCACACGCTCCCATGGGCGTGTGAGTGGCAATAGCACAGCCAAACCTTAGCTTTAGGAATTCAGCACCCTAGGGAGGTGCCACATCACTGCACTGACATCTTGCTGTTTTAGGTCTGCTTGCTTATGGATGGCAGAATTGGACAAGGGAAGAAAAAAAATGCAATTAGTTCCAGGGGACAGGGAAGCCCAGGGAACAGACAGACCCCAAAGAGCTCTCTCAGTCCTTCTAATAACACATGGTGGGTGCTATAAGCACTGCTGCAACCAGCACAGGCACGGGGAGCAGAGCCAGGGTGGAGATTTGCAGGCATCAGCAAACCTGTTGTGTGTCCGTGCTGACTGCTGCAGCTTCACTCCTTGCTGGTGAAGCTGGTGAGCCAGTACGGGTAGGGGATCTAATCTCATATTCATGTCACGGAGATTCAGCCCAGCCCCTCACCCCAGCCTGTGCTGTGGTCAAGGGGCTGGAGGCTGGCTGGGGAACTAGGCTGGGTTGGTGGTCCTGCCCCAGGAGAGCTGAAGGCCCAAGGACTGTGCTCTGGGGTGGGTACAGGACCCCCTGCCATGGTGGACATCCCTTAGCAGTGTGTGACACCCGCCTGCCCTTCAGGCGGTCACAGTGCAGCTGAGTGAGCCCATGGGTGCCAGCCACATCCCCGACCTCTTGAGGGTAGGAAGGGGGAAACCAGTGCTGGAGTCCAGGGCTGTGTCTAGCCTCATCCTGGCTTGTGGTCCACAGCCCCACAGGGCCCCCTGCATTCTTCTGGAGATGCAAAGCCCTGCAGACAGGCAGCTGGCATAGTGATGCTGACTGCACCCCAAGTCTCAGCCAGAGCCTGGCTGGAGGACCAGGGCACAGTGACCTGCTGCTGACAGAGGACAGCAGCCAGAGGACAGAAAGGCACCCTGTCCTTATGAAGACCCACCTCAGCCTACTCCCCCACTGCCAGCCCCATTCCTCTTCCCAAAACTACCACCAAAGTACGGGGCCGCTCCCCTCCCCAGGGACCCCACAAGCAGGACCAGGGGGCTACAGACAAGAGTTGGCTTTATTCACGGACACGGGGGCAGCTGTGTCACTGGCAGCTGCCCTCGTATTGCACATCCAGCGACGGGGGAATATCCATGCCACGTCACAACACAGCTTCGGCACTATGGGACCTCGGGGGGGGGGGCGCAGGCACCGTCACCACCCAGCAGGCTGGGGAGCGGGCTTGGGCACCAAGGGTTCACAAAGGCAAAAGACCCGTCCACCCATAGATAGAGAGATATATATATAAAAAAAAATAGTTCCACGATGACCAGAGCAGAACCACAGGGACAGGCGTGCAAGCGAAATGTACAGCAGCCCGCAAGCAGGTAAACATGCTTCATACAGACACAGACACACCGGGACACAGCCGGGGTTTATGGCACTGGGAGGGATACAGAGCCATAAACCCGGGCTTCATGGACACACGCACGCACACACGCACACACACCAGCCCCTGCGGGCAGCACCCACGGCTCGGGCACGCGCCGGGGCTCGGGGGCTTGGACACAGAGGGTTTTTCTCACTGCTAGACATGTTACGGAGACATGGACATGGTCCCTTGGAACGGAACTGGAGGAAGAACTCGTGAGCGAACGGGGCAGGGGCACCCCTGCTCCTCCCCGGCACACAGGCACCGGCCAGGGCCGGCTGGGGAGGAGCAGGGGGCTACCGGCGGTTCGTTGTGCTGCTGGTGGAAGAGGCAAGGATGGGGGTCCATTATGCCTCTGGCTCGTATTCCTGGTATTCCTCCTGTGGGATGGGTAAAGAAAGAGTTAGTGAGAGAGCTCAGGTGGGGCACAGAGTCCCTCTTTCCCCCAGCCCCCTGCCATCTTTGTGAACACTGTCACACTGTGCCCTCCACAGTGCCCTGTGCCCACCCTGCCACCCTATCCCCTCACCTGCGGGGGCTCCTCGTAGTTCTCCCCCTCTGGCTCCAGCAGTGGCTCGACCAGCGGCTCCTCCGCAGCCTCCTGGGCCACCTCCTCTGCCTGAGAGTGAGCCAGGGGGTCAGTCCCACACACACAGCCCCCCGTGTGCACCCACCCACCCTCCCCCTGCCAAACCAGCAATGCAAGCAGCATACAGGGGGCTCCACGTAGAGGGAGCCAGTGGCACCCTGAGCACACAGCAGCCTGCTTAGCTGGGAGGTGACATGTACAAGTCCGTGGGACCAGGGGCTGTGTGTGCACATCTCTGTGCTTCTCCCAGCCCCGGGCAGGCAACGGGTGCTGGCACTGTGCAGGCCCCGTTGAGCTCCAGGGGCTGTCAGTGCTGCGGGAGCATCCTGCATCCCTGTCAGGGGAGGGCGGTGCTGGGTAACCCCTCCCCGGGGCTGGCAGGAGGGAAAGGGGGGCAGCCGATCCCGCCGCACAGCGACGGTGGCGGCGGTGGCCTCATTTCTTCAGCTGATGCTATTTTGGGCTAAGCTGGAAGCCAACAGCTCATGGGGCGGCGAGCTGGAACCCGCTGCCCCTCCCGCAGCTGTCAGGTCACCTCGCAGCCGCCGGAGCGATGCGCCGCAGGCCCATGCCGCCGGCCGCCATGGCGGGGCCCGCGCGCGCGCACGTCCGCACGCCCCACGCACGCGGCCGCGCACGCGGCCCGCACGCTCAGGGCCACGATGCCCGCCTGGCCTGGGCACAGGCAGAGCACCTGGGCACCCTCAGGGTCCCTCCCCCGGGACTGGGGAGCAGCCAAGGGGCTCCCCGCCAGACCCGGGCACGTGCCAGCCTCCCCGCAGCATCCGGGGAGGGGGGGTCTCACCTTCAGATCCGCAGGGAACTCCTCTTTCTTCACCAGCCCAGTGGCCGCCGCGATGTTGCCCGCGCCGGAGAACGCCGCTTCACCCAGCTGGGACGCCTGCTCCTTTGCTTTCTCAGCCACTGCAAGAGCCAGGGCTGCCCATCAGTGCCCCCCCACCCCGTGCCAGGGAGGGGAGCCCAGTTGTGACTTCATGCCCTGCACCACCCAGGGGGAGCTGCTGGGGAGTCGCTGGGCAGGATCAGGCTCTTCCCACTTCCCTGCTGGGGCGCTGAGGAGGGGAGGGGGCCAGGACAGTGCTCTGCAGCTGGGCAGGGAGTGTGAGCCACCGCTGCAAATCCTTGGTTGCGGGATATAAGTTATATAAGAGGCTTTAGCAGAGTGACATCAGCCCCTCAATTAGCCTCTGATCTCGTTAGTGCGGCCACGCTCTCAGGGCCAGAGGGGTACGGCAGTGGGGAGAAAGAGCAGACCGTACCTGAGGTTACGCCTTGCACCACGCCTTGGGTTTTACTCCCTGAGGGTAGAAAGAGACAGAGATCAGGTTAGAGAGGCCAGTGGCCAGGCTTCGCCACATGCTGTGCCCAGGACCCTTGCAGGGCTCTGAACCAGGGTAGCATCCTGCCCACATCCCAGCCTAGCCACGCCTGGCTCCCTGCAAGGTTTCTCTGGTCCCTGCAGGACGCTCAGGACTGGGGCCACTGCCCCATGCTTGGCAGGGCAGAGACCCCAGGGCCCAGCACCCTGTCAGGGCCCAGCCAGGCAGGCTGAATGCCAACCGTGCTGCTGAGTAAAATCTCCCATGGGAGCCAGGATCCAAACCCAGAGCTGGTGCCAACACAGCACAGGAAGCCCCACAACTAGAGTGCCCAGGGCTGGGTGCTGCTGCTGGCCATGACAATCCTGCCAGGCTCCTTCAGGCAGAGTGATACCATTCAGGACACCCCATGGAATGGGGGTGGGGTGTCTAGGTTGGAAGGAAAGGCAGGGACTGGGCAGCTCCTGCAGGATTGAGCCTCCAGGCACTCCTTAGGCTGCTGGACCCCTATCCAGCACACACACCCTGGGCAGAGTGTGCATCCAGAGCAGGCATCCACCACTGCCCAAGGGAACAGTTCTGAGGCCTCAGCATTCCCACAGAGCTAGTGCCCTCTGGAGCAGGACAGAGACCCAGCCCTGCGCCCTCCTGCCTCCTGCTCCAGTCCGGGGCAGCCTCAGCTCCTGCCCCCAGCATTCCAACACCACAGCCAGGCACACAACCTGCCTAGGACCTGCTTCTCCAGCCAGCCATGTCTTCTAGGACTTGGCACCAAATAGACCCAGACCCCAATTGGCAGCACAGAGGGACTCTTTAGTCACCAACTGGGAGCAGGGGAGCATCTCCTGGCGTGGGATGCATTCCAGGACATTGTCTCTTCAAGGGGGAAAAACGTGGTCCCGGCCCTGCTGCCCCAAGCTGGGCACTTCCCAGCAAAGAGGTCACCACCTCCATCACAGTCCCTCCGCACTCCTGTCCCAGAGCATCCTCGGCATGGAGCCGAGGGACCCTGGGGCTCAGACTGCCAGGGACCGCAGAGAGTCCAGTCCCCGGGGGTCCCATCCCCTCAGCCTGGGGACCAGCCCCGGCTCTGCTCTTGCCCGCAGAGCCCACCCTCCCGCCTGCAGATTCCCGGTGGGCTGGGGGGCACTGCGGGCACCGATCCTCTGCCCCGGGGCACCCTGCCTCAGGGTGGTCGTGACGGGGAAGGGGCAGGGAAAGGCAGGAGAGGGGCCGGGGACAGGTGGAAGCAGAAGGGGGAAGGCAGGGGGATGGGCAGGAGGACGCAAGGGCAAACGCAGGAGCAGGCAAGGGCAGGCAGAGGGGGCCGGCAGGTGCAGGCAGGAGCGGGCAGGGATTATCGGGGGGGCAGGCACGGGCTGGCAGGGGGCTGGCAGGGGGCAGGCAGGGGGCTGGCAGGGGGCTGGCAGAGCAAGCCGGTCCTTACCGACATAGAGGACCCCTTCCTTGGTCTTCTCGGCCGCCTCGGCCACCCCCTGCTTGGTCTTCTCGGCGGCGGCGACCACCCCCTCCTTGGCCTTGGACAAGCCCTTCATAAACACCTCCATGGCGGCTCTGCGGGGAGAGGCCGCACGGCTTCACCCCGCCCCGGCCCCGCGCCCGCCCGCCCCGCGCATCCCGGTCCCGCGCATCCCTTCCCCGCGCATCCCTTCCCCGCGCATCCCGGTCCCGCGCCCCCGGCCCCGCCGCCCGCCCGACCTGGCTCGCTGTCGGCGGGGACGGGCGGGCCGGGCCGGGCCGGGCCGGG
>NW_020884887.1:7680240-7691112 GCF_003945725.1 Corapipo altera | reverse complement strand
CCGCGGGCTCCCTCCTCACACTGCTCAGCACGCCGGGAAGGTCCTTCTCCCCATCCTCACACGTCGTGATACCACCCCACGCTGTCCCCATGCTATTCTGTTCGGATCCCCATTGCATCCTATCCCATCCTCTCCCTGTCCCGTCTCCTTCTGATCCCATCACCTCCTGTCTACAAGCTGTACTTATCCCATCCCATCCTTAACTCATTCCATCCTTGTCCCTGTCTAACTCCCAACACATTTCACCCTGTCCCTGTGCCATTTCTGTCCCCAATCCCCTTCTCATCATGTCCTCTTCCTATCTCATCCCACTCTTTTCCCATCCTACTCGATCCAATTCTGATCCCATTTCCTGCCCATCGCATCCCACACCCTCTCTATCCCATTCCTATTGCATGTTGTTCCATCTGATCCTAACCTGATCCCATTCCCATCCTCCAATCTGATGCTACCCCATTCTCCTTGTGTACCATCCTGCCCTGCCCATACCACACCACCTTGATCCGCCACACACATGATCTCCACCTTACCCCATTCCCACTCTGAGCACCTGCTCTCATCCCCCAGCTCCCTGCCCTAGAGGGGAATCCCCCAGCTCCCTACTCTCCAGGAGGGGCAGGCCTGACACCCCCTCCCAGGACACCACCCTCCTACCCCACCAGCTGCAGCTGTGACGGCTCCTCATCCTGCCTGCCTGTGGGCATTTAAGAGCCAGGGGCAGCCCAGGCAAGCATGTGCTGGGCAGGATGGCTACGGGAGAGCAGGTGGGTGCTCACCCTCTGAGCTGGGGAGGCAGGCCTAGGCAGCCCTGCTATCTCTTGGGGCTCCTAGTGTGAGCATGGCTGAGGGTCTGCAGGCTGCCTGCTAGGGTGGCCATAGGGCTCCTCAGGGCTGTTCCTTCTTCCCCAGCAGAGGCAGGAGAAGCGGCGCCGGCGCAGGGCTCGGCAGCAAGAGCTGCTCCCAGAAGAGGTCCTGGACAAGCACCCCTTGCAGAACAGGTATGGGGAGCCCAGCCATGGGCAGCCTCTCCCAGCACCTAGAGGGGTGTGCTGGGTCTGGAGGGGGTTTCCAGCATGGCTGAACACTCTCTCCCTCCCCAGATGGGCACTGTGGTTTTTCAAGAATGACAAGAGTAAGATGTGGCAGGCAAACCTGCGCCTCGTCACCAAATTCAGCACTGTGGAGGACTTCTGGGCGTGAGTGTCCCTTCTGGAGGTGTTCTGGTGGGGAGGTCTGGGCCAGAGGAGGGTGCTGGAGGTCCCCGAGGCACCTCTTCTCATCTGCTTCTGTGTCTCCACCTGGTACAGGTTGTACAGCCACATTCAGCCTGCCAGCAAGCTCTCATCTGGCTGTGACTATTCCCTCTTCAAGGTATGATACCCCATGCTCACAGTCCCCACCATGCCCAGCATTACAGGGGCACACTGAGTGCTGGTGGGGCTGGCAGGATGCCCTGGCTGTAAGGTGGGAGGAGAAATCCAGCTGGATATTCACAGCTTCCAGAGCCAGCTTTGACCCAGTGCTTGGTACCCCTGACCATCCCCTTGCCTGTCCCTAGGACGGGATCGAACCCATGTGGGAGGACAGCCAGAACAAGCGTGGTGGGCGCTGGCTCGTCACCCTGTCCAAGCAGCAGCGGCACACTGAGCTGGACCATTTCTGGCTGGATACGGTGAGTGCAGCCCTGCTCGGGCTGGCCTGGGGGTTCTGACTGTGGCACTCCCCCTGCTCCAGGGCTGAGCCCCAGCAGGGACTGTCCTGAGCTCCTTTCGTCCTGGCAGCTGCTGTGCCTCATTGGGGAGATGTTTGATGAGTACAGCGACGAGGTGTGCGGGGCTGTCATCAACATTCGCACCAAGGGGGACAAGATTGCCATCTGGACCCGGGAAGCGGAAAACCAAGAAGGGGTCACCCACATTGGGTAATGCAGTGTCAAGGGAGGCTGTTACAGGGCTAGTTTTGGGGGGGAATGAGGTCTCTGGGCAGGGAGCCAGCGGCAGAAGTGCTGCCCTGTTCATGCACCCCTTTCCTTCCGGCAGGCGTGTCTACAAGGAGCACCTGGGCCTGTCACAGAAGGTGACCATTGGGTACCAGGCCCACGCAGACACAGCCACCAAGAGCAGCTCCCTCCCCAACGCCAAGTTTGTGCTGTGATTGGGGGGGTAGCAGTGAGCTCCTTGTGGGGTCCCCAAGTACTGTCTCAGAATGAATGACTGCATCTGAGTATGGTCTGTGTCTCTAGGGCTCTGGAAATTTGGGATGGCTCTTGTTTGGGGATGGGGAAGGGGATGATGTGTTGGCCCCCCACCCCCTTTCTGGGTGAGCAGGGCTGGGAGCACATCACTGTGGCATGGGGCATGTTCCCCTGCCTCCTCTAGTGCCTGGGACCAGTGCCCCTCTCCTTGGGGCTGTGGGGGTGTTTCTCTGCTCTGGGGGACCCTGGACCCTAGATAGACCCCAGGATGATGCTGGGTTCTGTCTTCCCCTGGCTGAGGCACAGGCACAGCTCACTGCCCTGTAAGCCTGGGCATGGGAGGGAGTGCTGGAGCTCAGCTCAGCCTGGTGAGCTGGTTCCCATCTCTCCTGAGCCCTGCACATCTTCTTCCCAGGAAGATGATCTCCCCAGCTGAGGGCTGTCAGTATCCCAGCAGGGTGGGTGCTGGGGCTGCAGTACAGCATTGTCCCCGTGCTGCATCACCTCCCACAGACACCTGCAGCACAGGTGGTACAAAGTTGTTTGCTTCCCAAGGCTTTACTGGTGCCAGACCTACATGTTCACAGCCTCAGTCTGTTGAGCCCTGACTTTGCTGGCTCCTCCTTTCTGCTGTCCCTCCCTGTCCTGGACCCTGGCTGCAGAGAGGCCACTGTATTCCCTTCCAGATTCAGCCCAGCCTGCACTCTGTCCTTCAGTCTCTTATTTGTGTGTTTGATTGTTGGATCTGTCCTCCTTCTCTGCCTAGTCAGGTTCTCGAGGTGGAGCTGTCTGCTCACCTCCTGACAGTGCTGCCTGCAGCTCTGCCCTCACTGCAGCTCTGATGCAGGAGGAGCATCTTCCATCCCCTCCAGCAACCCTCCGTGTCAGCCTAGGGTTACACCTTATCCAGGGCAGCACGTCTAGCCCATCTGTGCCTCCCCATGAGCCCAGAGTCAGGGTCACTCATCCCCCATGGTGCTGTGTCAGCACTACTCTGTCTGAAGCCAGGCTCTGCAGAGAGCTGGTCCCTCAGAAGGACGAAGTATCAACCACATCTGTGCTCTTGGAGTTGCTTGAGACCTGTCTAGTCACAGCTTGGCAGGCAGCTGGTGCAGCTGTGACCTCTGGAGTCTCAGCTGCCTGCAGTGCAGCCCATGGGGTTGAGCTTGCTGAGCCCTGCACTGCCCTGGGTTGCTGCTGTGGCTGCATAGAGCCGTGTCCTCAGGACTCAGCTGCCCTTTTCCAGGGGACAGCAGCAGGGACTCCAGGGCACCTCCCCTGGGGAAGCTATGCCAGGGCTCTGCCTGTCCTCCACCACCCCACATTGCCTTTGTGCCAGGCGGAAGATGCCGCTAAGAGGGTGAAGACAGGAGCTCGTTCCTGTCAGGCAGCGTGCCAGGCCGTATCCCTGTGTCCTTGCATCACGTGCTGTCGTTCGGTCACTTCTCTCTGCAGGTGTAGGAGCGGGGCAGGACCCCTCTACCCTTCCCCATAGGACAACTGGGCTGGAGGTGCTGCAGGCAGCAGGAGCAGGGTGAGGGGACAGTGTGGGGAGAAAGGCAGCACCCCCGACTTGGGATGCCTGCAGGCGAGGGAGCGAGGGTCGGCTCTGCCTGCCCTGGCCGGAGGTCCCGCACTGATGGTGTGTGCCGGCAGCCTGGATGCTGCCTGCGCTGCCTGTACCGCCGGTCCCTCGCCACGCGATGGTGCCGCTCGCCCGGCCTTGGCCAGCTCCGGCACGGCAGGGCTGGCAGCCTGCCCTGCCTGCGGTGGGGTCCCTGCCTGGCCGGCGGTAGGGTACACCATGGCTGCAGTGGGGTGACAGAGCTATCCCAGGTCCCCGGAGGAGAGGCAGGCAGAGCCACATGGGGTAACAAGGCTGAAGCTGGAGGAGAGGGAGCCGAGACCCCCTTAAAACACACCATTAATGCTCCTCCCCAGCAGTGACAGAATGTAGTGTATGAGACCCAGGGCTGCCTGTCCCTCTGTCCCTTTAAGCCACTGCACTGCCCCACCTGGCCCTCCCATAACCCCCCACCTGCCTCTGGGGCTGAGCCCCCTGTTGTCTTTGTCCCCTTACCCCAATGCTGGGGGCAGTAAGGGCATTGTTCTCATGGGGCACCCCAAACCCTGTCACCCAGGGAGGTCAAGGTTAACTGGAGTGGGGGAGCAGAGGCTGCTATAGTGCCATGGTTCATCGCCATTCTCGTGCAGCCACGGTGGGATTTCATTTGACTGGAAAAAATAATAGGAGCCATTTATCTCCATGGCTTTATGGGCTCCTAGCATCCCCACAGCCCAGCCAGGCTGGGAGGCTGGCAGTGCCCACTCAGAGCCCACCCTCTGGAGACACAATGACTTTCATCCTTGAGTCCTGCACTCCACGGTCCCTCTCTGAGGGCCAGAAGCTGCCGGGGGGCACTTGGGGACCCCCCCGGGTGGGCACAGTGGTTGCCAGGAGCCACCCAGTGAGCACACCAGTGCCAGGGCTGCCCCTGGCCTGTCTCATGCTGGGTAGCTGTCCCAGCTGGCAGCCAAGCTGGCAGCCCTGTCAATAATAATAATTAAAAATTAATACTAATCAAAAGGGAGAGGCAGATGGCAGCAGACATGCGGCAGGGCTGCAGGTGGGGGGTTGCACTGGCGACAGAGGGGCCTGCAAGGACAGGGGTGGGGGGAGCAGGAGTGCTGTGGGGTCTGGTGGGGAGAGTGGTGCAGAGTGTGGGACTCATATGAAACAACAGAGATGGGGGATGTAGGGCTGCAGTTGCTGTGGAGCACAGCAGGAGTGGGGAGAGAAGCACAGCTCTGGGCTGGTGCAGGGCTGGAGATCCATGTCCCACTCTCTGGGCAGGTGGAGTGGGATGGTGGTGCTGGGTGCTTCTACAGGGTCACTTTGCCAGCAGCTGGCGTGCAGCCGTGGCCAGGCACTGCCAGTCCAACTTCTCCCTGAGCCACTGGCTCTGTCAGCAAGGACAAATCCTGCCTCCTGCCCTCAGCATGCGTCTGGTGCCAGGATGGGTGCAGGCACCCATTCTGTTACAACCAGTGGGTGCTGCAGGGTTAAAATCCCCCAAATAACTGGGGAAGGAGCTGCTGGCTCCGTGCAGGGTGTGTGGGCCGGGGAAGAACAGGCAGCGCTGGCTCACCGTGGGAGTGGGCAGGCAGTGCGGCTGCCGGCACTGGGGCTGTGTCACACTGTTCCTGCAGTGCCTGAGCCTGTCACCCAGCCAGGGGTCACAGGGATGCTCTGGGCCTTGCAGGAGGGATGTGTGCGTGGGGGGACCCCCATCCGTGGGTACCACCATCATCCTATGAGCATTCCTGGATTGGAGCCCCTCATGCCCTCCCTGCCCACCCTGCCAGGCCCTGGAAAGGATACAGACTGTGCTGGCCCTCCATCCAGAATCACCATGGCATGCAAGGAGAGGCACCCAGGGTGAGGGGTACCTACAGCGCACTGTTCCCATGACAACCTCCCGGGAGAGATAGCAGTCAGTGTGGGAGATGGGGGAGGTGAGGGGCTTGTGGACCCCTCCACACATGAGCTGCTGTGCCTGGCAGGACGCAGTGGGGCACAGCAGAGGGGCTGCACATGTGGGTCTTGCTCCCAGACTTGGGCTCTGCCTGCTCCATCCTGTTCCCTGCCTGCTGTCCCTGCAGTGTGGGGCAGGCAGGCATGGCAGTGCTGGTGCTGCCTACCCAGGCTGGGCTGCTGCTCTACAGCAATAGCTTTGCACAGGTTCTTTGCACAGCTGGGTTTGCACGGTGGGGAAGGGGTTAAGTGCCTGCAGGGTCCTTCCCAGTGCCAGCAGCAGAGGAGGGGAAGACAGGGACAGTATCTTCTGCCCTGCGCCTCAGGGAGCCTGTACCTGAGAAGGGTCCTTTGCTGTCACTTCTCATCTGGGTGGATACCAGGCTCTACAACACGGCTGAGCACTTTCCTTCCCCGCAGGGACGGGCTGGCACTTCTCGCTTGGCAGAGGCAGGCGGGGGGAGAGAGTGGGTGGGATGGGGACAGGAATGGGGATGGGGACAGCGTCGGGAGCTGTATGGACACAGACCTGCAGGCATAGCGGCAGCACGGGGCTGTGCAGGTGGCAGGCAGTGCCACCACCCCTGCGGGGTGTGTTCTGCTGGATCTACATCACGGTCCGGGTGCCCCCCAGCTGGCTGGCACGTGCCCACGGGGCCTTTTCCTGCCCCAGTTGCTGTGCCCGTGCTCTCTGTGCAGCCCCTGCCCGCAACCCCCTCCCTCGGCTCCCCTGGTGGATGCCACCAGCTCCAAGGGACCAACACAGATCCATTAGCACACCACCCCCTCATCCTCCCAGTGTGACACAGGGACCAGCCACTCTCCTGGTTCGCAGGGGAGCAGCTGTCAGCCCTGGGGTGCAGGGCACATGGCAGGCAGCACCACTGATGCCTGTCCTTTCCCTCCAGGCCCTGTGCACCCTGGTGTGCCCTTGCAAGGGGCTGGTGATGCTCCAGCTCACAGCCATCCCCTTCTGCGAGGCTGGGGGCTGCCAGGCTCCCCGCCAGGCTCCCTGCATGCCCCAAGCACCACGTTTCTGGCTGGGAGAGCTGGTGTTTCCCGGGCGGTCGATGCACCCATCGATCCCGCACAGCTCCGGCGGCTGCTCTCCCACCGCCCTGCTAATTAATTGTCTACTGCTGCTGCTGCTGCTGCTGCTGCGGGAGTGCCGGGCACCCGGGGCGCCTGGGCTGCCTGCACCCTTCCCTACCAGCACCCTGCCATGCCTGCACCCTGCCCTGCTGCCAGCTCACAGCTCCTACCCCATAAGTGGCCTGGAGCTGGCACCCACCTCTGTCACGGAGTGGGGGGGGTCTGTATCAGGCTAGGGAGGGGGCTGGCAGGCCCGGAGCAGGGTGAGAAGCACAAGGGGCTGAGCGGGAGTCTGGGAGGCAGCACATCTCTACTTGCAGCCCCCGCCGGCTGCCCATGTCCAAGACAACCTCCCACTGCTCACTAATGTGCCTGACCCAGCCTGCACCAGCCCCCAGCGAGGCGTGGGGAGAGGGACGGGGACAGGGATACTGCCTTTGTGCCGGGATGTAATGAGATTTCTGCTTGGCTGCCTGGATAGAAAATCCCAGACAGAGGATGCAAAAAACCTCACCAAGCTCAGGCAGCCTCCTGCCCTGGGCGTACAGGGGTGCCCCCAGCCCAGCACCCACAGTGTTCCCAGGGAGGCATCAGCACCAGCTCGGCCTTGGAGCACCCACTGCACTGCTTGGCATGGAGTGCCCATGTGCAGTCCAGTGGCTTCGCTACCCATTCACTCCACTGACCCCTGTCCCAGCTCCACTCTGCCACTGGTACAGCCACCCCATGCCAGAGCTAGGGGAGCCAGGGACACCCCAGGCTGCGTGCGACCACCTCCTGTCTGCCTGGGCACAGGTGTCTGCACCCCTGTGCTGCCAGACCCTGATGCTCTCTGGTGAGGTTCCTAGTACTGCAGTATTTTGTCCACAGGACCCTTGTGTGCAGGGTGGCACCATGCCGCACCTTTGGCTGCCTCATTTTCCCCCACAACAGCAGCAAATCCATCTCCTCAGGAAACAGGGAACAGCTCTGTGGGTGCTGAGGCTGTGAGGAGCAGGTTGGTGCTGGGATGGGCTTTGCTGCACTTCTTAATGGAACCCTTCCCACCCCCGGCACCGCACGCCGTTAATCTACTCTTGCAAATGGCTAATTTTGAAAATCCTCTTATCAGAATTAGGTCCTCAACATCCATATTTATTTACTTTTCATTTTCATAATCTTTCCGCTCCTTGTGTGGCTGGGGTTGTTCTCGCTGGCTCCATTTCTGAGCATCCCTGCACAGGATGATACCCGAGATGTCCCACACCATGTCATGTAATCCCAGGCCAAGCTATCCCATGCCATGCTATGTTTGCCATGCTTTGTCCTTCATATGGTGCACGTGTTCCTCACACCTTTGGCTCTGCCAGTGACACCACCAGCACTGGTGCCTGCTCCCCATCAGAAGACTTTCTTGCCCCGTGCCCCGCCCAGCCCCGGCCCTGCCCGGCCCCGGCGCCGGGGTCCCTGCATTATGCATTGTTTATTCGTCAGCACCTTCCCTGTTTGTAACTCAATTAAGCAGCTGCGGTTTTGCTAATACAATGGCGTTTAATATTCGGCTTCCTTAAATACCACAAATGGATAGGGAGGCAACGCACAGGCGATCCATTATACATGAGCTCAAATATCTACTTAAATATTTGATAGGAGTTTAGAAAATCTCAGGGCTGGCCTTGCCCGTGCCTGCTAGGGCTGGGCAGGAGGTCAGCATGGCACAGGCAGGGGCTCTTCCAGGCCTCATGGTGGTGGGAGATGCCTCATCTTGGCTGGCCCAGGCAAAATTGGCACCTGGGACACATGGTGAGGAGTGAGCGCTGCCAGGGAGGTAATGTCCCTGGGGAGGTGGCAGACGAAGCCCACAGAGCCTCGTGATACCCTCCCTCCCTCTCTGCCCCAATCTAGTCTCTTTCAGATGAAAGTCCTGGCACAATGGCTGTAGCACACGGCTGAGCCATGACCACAGCACACTGGAGATGAGAATTAATTTTTAATTCCACCTTAATTACTCCGATTAATAATCCATTTACAGGACCCAATGGGGCCAGTGTTTCTGGCGTCCCCCCAGGCTTTGTGGGACACCCAGGTGCTGAGCACATGGCACTGGGGGCACTGGGCCAGCTGGGTACTGTATTCTTCTCCCCAAAACCCCTGAGTCCTGTGGCTCCCTATGTGCTGCAGCCTCTCACACCACGCTGGCGGGTGGTCAGGGGTCTCAGGTGCCCACATGGGCATGAGCCGGGCAGACATGGACCCTTGGCAACAGAGCTCAGGGCTCTGGCAGCTGTGGAGCAGGATCTGGCTCATCCATCCCCTCAGCTTCTCCTCAGCAAGAGGGAAAGCAAGCGGAATTGAAAGTGATCTCCCCAATCTGTATTAATTAGAGTCTATTAATTCGTCAGCGTGCCCTGCCACTTCCCCACTGACGACCCAGCCGTGCTGGTCTGCAGCACAGGAGGGACACACAGAGTGACACCACACAGCCCTGGCACAGCATCTACGTGGCACTGTGCATCACCAGCACACAGTGAGGGAACCGGGAGAAGCCAAGGCAGGACTGGGCAGCACCAGCAGTCCCTGGACAGGGAGGATGCAGTGGGTGACCACGCAGTGGGAGTGTTGTTGCTGGCACCGGTGGCAGAGCACCAGGAGTGGGAGAGCAGTACAAGGAGCAGATGGGGCTACCATCTTGTGGGGGGCCCCGAGCCCCCTTCCCACCATGCTGCCCCAGGGTGGCACCATGCTGGGCACACTGCTCAGGTGCCATTTGTGCTGGGTACCCTCACCTTGCCCTGCCCCGCTGCCAGCCTGGGGGGTCCAGCCACTGTGAGAACCCAGGCTGGGGGTCCCGGTGCTGCGGGGGAGCTCACCCTGGTTCCCATGGCAGCCCCCCCCAGAGCTCATGTGCAGAGCAGTGACTTCAGCAGGAGCAGATGGAGCCGCAAGGAGTAAAAACATCCTGTTTCCATGCAAATGCCATCAGTAATAATGAGCCAGCCTGAAGGAGGGTGGTTATTGCTGTGCCAGGGCTCTGCCCACAGGGGCTGGGGCTCTGCTCTGCCGCTGGCCCCCACCAGCGTCCATACAGGACGTGGCATCACCTGGGGTAGGCGCATGGTGGGACGGGAGCAGGCACACATGGGTGTCACCCCGCACTCACTGCCCTACCTGTGTGCATGGCCAGTCCCCAACTGCATTGGCACGGGAGGTCCCTGGAGGGTGTGATGATCAGAGATGGCTCTGGTCTTGTCCCAGGGCTGTGCTGGTGGCGGGCTTGGCTCTGCCTGGCACTGCCAGCATTGCGCTGGGGTGGATGGAGGCCATGGCACAGCTGGTGCCACCCAGGAGAGCCGCGCTGGTTTCCCACCCGCTTCAGCTCTTGAAGGCATCAGAGCAGTTGTTAATTGTTCCTGATGCTGCTAATGAAATTATTGCTGCGTGATGCTGGGAACCACTGCCTGGCCCCACAGCGGGGGACAGGGACTGCTCAACACTGCTGGCATGGACTCTGGCTCCCAGAGGGTTTGGGGAGCACCTTGGGCACCCCAGTACAGCCCCACCACCCTTTGACCCTTGCCCCTTGTCCACACTATAATCTGCCCACTGGTGACAGCAGCACTGCTTGAGGGCACCTTGTTTGGGTTCAGAGAGGGCATGGGGAGGGAAGGGGATGTATCCTGCAGCCACAGTCCTTGGGAGAGGCCAGCTTCGCTGAGCGTGGGGGTACCTTGAGGCCAGACCCCCATGTATGGCAGTGAGGTGGGGCCCCACAGGTGACCCACATTCCTGCCAAGATGGTGTCCCCGCTTCCATAGCATTTCCTAGCATGAGACACACAGTCGCCCACCGGAGCTGTGGTGGTGCAGGGCAGGGTGTCTGCAGGACCCTCATCTCCTGGGTTTGTCCTCCCACCCTCCACCCGTGGGTTGCCAGGCTGGGCTGGGGGGGACCCTTGGGCATCACCCGGTGTTAGAGCAGAAGTTTAGGGCAAAGAGGGTTGTGGAGATGCATCGGGTAGCGGGGGTGCGCTGTCGGGGGTGTCCCGGGGGGATGCAGTGCCGGGGGGGGCCCC
>NW_020884887.1:7661140-7679840 GCF_003945725.1 Corapipo altera | reverse complement strand
CGCGCCACCGGTCCCCCCCGCCGCTCGGCCCCCCCCCGCCGCCGCCGCCGCCGCCGCGCCGGGGCCGCTCGGTGCCCTGCTCGCCGCTGCCCTGCTCGCCGCCGCCGGTGAGTCACCGCGCGTCCCCTGCGGGGGCACCGCGCTCCGGGCGGGAGAGGGGGGGGACCGGTGGCGCGGCGGGGACCCGGCACCGGGACTGGGCGCCGGGCAAGGTCACCTGGGGAGCGGCGGCGGGTGGGCGTCCTGCGGAGCGCCGGTGACCTCCCGGGGACGGGAACCGTTCTCCGTGCTGTGGGATGCTGGGGTGTTGGCAGGGCGCTCTCCCGGACCGGGAATGTGTCCCCAGCCCCACGGAGGGCATTGCCGCCCGCCGCCCCATGCCCGAGCGTGGCTACACACGCGTGCTCAGCCCGCGCTGCCCCGGACGCTGCCCGCACTGGGGGGGACTGGCACTCGCCGCCTCGCCGGCACGGCTCCGCTCCCCCGGGACCCTACCAGCCCCGGGCACGGGTGTCCGCACCACACCTGCGCCACGCGCGGGGTCCCTGCCCCACGCGCAGCATTCCTGCCCCACGCACAGCATCCCTGCCTCTGGCACAGGGTCCGTGCCGTCCACATCACCTAGCCGGGACACAGGGGACCGCGGTGACGGGATAGCCCGGGGGGTGCTGTCACGCCGCGGGGATGCGCGTGGGTGGCCGTGACGCGGGCAGGATGCGGGGCTGTATCGGTGCTGCTGCAGACGCGAACGGTCCGGAGCCCGGCTGCCCCCGGCGCTGCCCCCTCGGGCAGGACTCGGCGGGAGGAGGAGCGGTCGGGCGGACCCCCGGGACTGGGCCACCCCGGCGGCCGGGGCGGGGGTCGTGTAGCCGGGGGTACGATGGATGCCCGGGGCTGGCGGCCACTGGCAGGTGTCACGGCAACCGGGAAGTGGCGGCTGCAGACAAAGGACCGGGCTGGGGGCGGGGAGCTGCGCGAAGCTGGACGTGCGCTCTGCGGGGAGTCCGAGGGGGGGGGACCCCCCTTCTGCGTCCGGAGGTCCCGGGCCGCTGACCCTCCTGCCGCCACCGGAGACGTCCCCTAGCCTGGCCTCGATGTGCCAGGAGGGCACAGTGGGCACCCAGGGGGGCTGCAGCCACAACCGTCCTGGCAGCCCCAGGGACCCTGCGTTCTCAGCGCGGCCCCGTCTGCAGGGGGACACTGCAGAGCCGGCGCGGTGAGTGGCCATCCCTTGGATGCAGGGGATCCCATATGGAGGGTGCTGTCATACTGACCCCCAGCTGGGCATGGATCAGGGCTGTCCCCATGGCACCCATGGGGACGTGGTGATGGATTGATGTGGGGGGCAGAGGGGCAAGGGGTGCACCAAAGCAGTCCACACCAACCCTGCAATGGGAAGTGTGGGGGGCCTGGCGGTACCAGCACTGGTTCGGGCAGTGTGGTGCTGGTGCTGGTCCCCACCACTCGCTTTGCAGGCAGCTCACAGCCGGCCGCGGCGCGACTGAGCCCAGCCACCAGCACGGGCACTGCTCAGCACAGACAGGGCTGTGCCTCTGCTCCAGCCTGGCATGGCACGGCACGGCATGGCATGGCATGGTATGGCACAGCTCCCCTCCCCCAGGGAACCGAGGCACAGGCTGGGGGCAGGGAACTCGGCTGTCCAGGCAAAGGGCCCCTAACTGCCCGACAGAGCAGCATCCCCGGTGTGCCCACTGTGGCTAGTGCCTGCAGGGGAAGGGCAAGGGTGACAGAGAGGGCTGGGGCTCACTCCTGGGCAGCAGTGAGGGGCAACCTCCCGAGATGGGGGCCTGCCCTGCTTGACTGCTACACTGGATAGCAGGCAAGGGCACGGGAGCAGGGTCCTTCCTGAGAGCTACCACTGGTCCAGCAGTGCCATGGCATCTTTGCAGCCGGTGCCAGACCCTAGTGCATCTCCTGCTCTGGTGAGTGTGGCCCACAGCAGCCACAGCAGATGCTGTCCCAGCTCCTCTGGTTGGGGCCACAGGCTCTGCTCTAACCCTGCACAAGCCACGTGGTGCAGTTGGATTCACTGGTCTGCCAGGGACCCCTGGGCTCCAGCAGACAACCCCCAACCACTGCACCCCACAACGTGGTACCCCACAGCCTGGCACGCCAGGTCGTTGCATTGCACAGCACCCCACAACATGTGCCTGGCTGGGCACTGGTGGCTCTGTGGGGCGGGCAGGAGGGCAGGGTGGCGGGCAGGGCTGGCACACACCGGGCATTGGGAAGCTTCCGTGCCGGCTGTCAGCATGAGCACGCGGCAGACGCAGCCTGCCCAGGGCTGTTTGTTCTGGCTCGGTGCCACGCGGGGCTGGCACTACATCAAACCGTGCGGAGCCTGGCAGGTGCTTGCGGGAGGGAACAGGGGCACTGACGGTGCCGCCAGGGGTTGGGCACCCCCGGAGCCACTGCGGGCCCCTCACAGCCTGCCCCACCTGGGTGGCCAGCAGCACACGAGACCACCCTGTAACTGGTGCTGGTGCGCAAAGGATGATGGTGTGGGGACCGTGCGCTGTGCATGGCCTGCTATCCCCTACCCTGGGTGCCAGCATCACTCTGGGCCCCAGCACCATCTCTGGTCCATGTGCCACTTGTTTGCCTATGGGCATCCTGGGGTGGGCTGGCTCCAGACTGGGCACACTGGGACCCTGTCCTCATCCAATCAGTCCCAGTTGCCCAGTTATCCTGCTGTCAGCCCACACTTTGGGTGCTGCTCCTGGGTGGGTGTCAGGCAGATTGCAGCTCTCTGTGGGGCCCCACACCCTGCTTAGTCCAGGGCTCCTGCAGGACTGGGGTCTCAGGTTCCAGACCCCTCAGCCAGCCCTTGCTACCACAGGGTTGTGAGGTGCTGGGGCTGTGGTCACCACCATGTGCCACCCGTGGGTATGAGGGGGAGAGACTGCGGGGCTGGACCCTAGCACCTGGGACTGTTGCACGAACAGAGGGGCCTTCCTGGCCCTGCACTCATTTCCCCTGCCTGCTCTGGTGGGATGCAGGACTGAGGGTGACCTTGACACTCCTCCCAGCAGGGCCAGGGCTCAGCCGGGATGTTTGCTTCTCACTGTCAGTTGAGAGAGTCAAGAAAGCCACTCAGCTTCCCCAGGATCAGGACCTCAGGGACAGCTCCTGCACATGGGACTGGGCTGGTCATGTGTCCCCCACCATCCCAATGCCAGGCTGGGCTAGAGTCTCATCCCCCACTGAGCAGAGGCCAGGACAGGACTCTTTCCCCGTGCAGTGCTGCTGAGAAGGGCTGTCAGGGCTTGGAATGGGTCCTACCAGCACACAAAGTCTGGTGGGCTTTGGGGCTTCACAGGCACCTGGGGTTGGTGGGGAACAGTTCCCCTCTCAGCCCTGGCTCTGTGTGTGCCTGGTGGAAGAGTGCCTTGCACTGGGTGCCAGGGCTGGTAGCCCCCAGGCAGGTGGAGGTGGTCCCTGGGGAGGAGTTGCCAGCCCTGGCTGCCTTTGCTGGCACTGGCACCATTGTCCCCAGACCCCAGGCACAGGGCAGCGTGGGCCATGTGCAGGCACAGCGTGGGCACAGCCAGGGCGTGCAGCCCTGGGCGGGCGCTGGGAGCCCTGCCCACCCTGGCACATACTAATTGCATGTAATGGGGAGAGCGGTATCAACTCAAATCCGTAATTAGGCAGCTCCATTGTCATGCAAACCCGCCTAATTCATTCATAACCAGCGCTTGCTTCATCAGCGCCCAGACGCTGCCAGGCACTCACCGGGAGACCGGGAGACAGGCACCCCCATTCAGCCTCCCCCATGGCCATGGGGCTGGTACACGTGGGGCAAATGCCAGCAGGGCCAGGACAGTGGCTGGCTCACTGGGACATGCCGGGATGTTGGGTACATGGTCCTCGGGCAGGCAGGGGCACCCTCGGGGGCACTGTGCCCACTGGAGCATGGGGGATGCGTTGGCATCATGTGCCCATCGTCACGTCGTCCCCAGCGCTCAGCACGCGCCAGGCTGGCCGGGAGCCAGGCCCTGTTACCCAGCTTTGGCATCCGACCCTGCTGGCTCCCTGCCCGGCTGGGGCTGGCACTGGCACCCGCCTGGCATTGCCGTGGGACTGTGTGGGGCAGGGAGGTGGGTTCAGGAAGAGCCTTCGCTCATGTCCTGATGCCCCAGGTGAGGGTTGGAGCAGCTGTGGGCAGCTAGGCAATGCTGGGTGATGCTGTGGCCCATGACTGGGTGTCTCCCATAGGCAGAACTGGCTCATCGTGGCTCAGAGCCAACCTCTCCCAGCAGGATGGTGCCCGGCTCAAAGCCTCAGACAAGCTTTTTGATTGTGTCGAGTTGTGCCAGTTCCCTTCTCTGCACCCTGCAGAGAGCAAAGTGCCAGCAATGGGATGCCCCTCCGTACAGGTTGGCACCCGCAGGCTCCCCTGGGCACAGATGGGCACCCTCTGCCCTCCCCCTAATGCCCACCCTTCCCTCGTTAAGGCCATCGCAATCAGCAGCAATTATTGCTTTAATTACCTGCTGCTGGGGCGCAGGCCGGGTGCCGGCAAAGTGCAGGGAAATCTTTCATGTTAATGGTGTGCCAGGCCTGGCATGGACACGATGGATGGGGCACCAGCTGGGAGCAAATCTGCTGTCTGCAAAGCCCACAGGGATTCAGGGAGGTCCACAGAGGGGGGCACAGTGGTGGAGGCAGGTGCTGGTGTAAAGGTCCCGCACACCGCTGTGGGGACCCCCAGAGTGGCAGCAGCAGGCAGGGGTGCATGCAGGGGTTGGAGACAGAGGGAGAATGGGGCAGGATGTCCCATCAGGGGTGACCGATGGTGGGCAGCAGCATTCAGGGCAGACCCGTGCCATTGGAGCGCTGTCCCACTGCAGGCAGCTGCCTGCTCCCTCCCCGGGGCAGCTGTGCCAAGCAGGCACCCACCAGTGTTCTGGTGCCAGGTCTGGCACTGCTGCAGCCGTCCGTGGGCAGCCTCTCCTTGCCAAGAACATGCTGACCTTCCCAGTGTCTCCCCGCAGCAGGCACCGAGGCACCCAGCGGGCTGCTCCCGGCACTGCTGGGGATGATGGCACCAGCACCAGGGAAGGATCAGCCCCTTGAGGACCAGAGGGACCAGGCTGGGAGCACCTGTTGGCACCCGGTGGGTCTTATCAGTGCCCCCCAACACCAGGCAGTGCAGTGCAGGGCAGTCTCTCCTTGCCCGGTAACACCAGTACACCTGGTGTTTCTGCTGCTGCGGTGGTGTGGGTGCTAAAGTGAGAGGCTGTGTGGTCACCTGGGGTGGCAGCGGTGGGGCACAGGGAGCAGGGGGAGCTCTGTACATGGGGAGGGGACTGGGAGCAGCTGGGGGTCCCATAGTGCTGGGGTGGTGAGGGCTGCTGCTTAGAGCCCACAGCAGGGTGTCCCCATCCCCTCTGCATCCTGAGGTGGGTGCTGCAGCCCTGCTCCCCAGCCCACCACCCTGTCCCCTTCATCCCCATAACCGCTCGTTAGCCCACGTGTGTGGGGGGGATAATTGCTATTAAAGCCCTGCTTAATGCACAGACTTTACTGGCAGGGATTTATCTGCGCTGGAGCAAACCGCGCTCACAGTCAGCCCTTTGACTGCAGGGAGAGCGGCCAAGGCTGTGCCCTGCCATGGTTGAGGGGGGGCACGGGGTGTCTGGAACCCAGCGTCCCGCATCCCCCTGGTCCCTGTCTCCCTGGTCCCCGATCCCGCCGAAGTTCCCCGGTTCCTTTTGCCAAGGTGACATAAGCATCTCGCCTGTTTCCATGGCAACGCAGCGGCAGGTGAGCGCGAGGCCGATGCGGGAGCCGGCACGCGCCACGTGGGGGGCCGCTGCCCACGGGGCTCCCACGCTGCGCCCGCACCCACGGGTTTGGGGTGGGGCCACGCTGTGGGGGGGGGGTCCCACAGCATGTGGGGGGCCCACAGTACATGGGGGTGGCTGCAAAGCACGGAGTGCCCATGGGATGTAAGTGCCCACAGAGTGTTGGGCATCCACAGTGCATGAAATCCCTGTGGTGTTTGGCAGAGCCATAAAGTGTGGGCTGGCTGTGGTGCATTGGATGGCAACAGGGTGTGTGGGGTGCCCGTCATTGATGGGGTGCTCGTGGTGTGTGGGGCAACCAGACCACAGCCCCTCTGCTCCCTCATGGGGCTCCAGGCCAGCTCCAGCCTCCCAGCTATGCCACATGGGTCTATCCATATCCACACCACAGCACAGGGCCCCACCAGTGCCTGGCACAATGCTCAGTGGCAGGACAGCATCCCATTTGGGACTAGGCAGCAGCACCCTGGCTCTGCACTCACTGCACGCCCCCAGATCCATTTGCTGCCCATGGTCCCATCCTGCCCACAAGGCACCCAGCACCCTGGTTGGGTGGGCATTGGGAGGGGCTCCGTGCCCATCCTGCCTCCCCCACCCATTGCTGCTGGCCCCGAGTTTCCTGCACCCCTCCACTCAGCTATGATGGATACCCACACAGCTCAGGAATTGCTGTACTCATTTCCTATGTGATTAAAAGGCCGGTCCCACGGCACAGTTCACCTGGCATGCCTGCCACAGCCACCCGGGCAGGAGGCAGCTGTGGTGCTGTGCAGCAGCAAACATGGTATTACACGAATAAATTGGGTTTATTTACGCAGCGCCCATGTGCCAGCGTGGGTACTGCAGCATGGGCACCCAGGAGTGCCCGAGCAGCGGGCACAGCAGTGCAACCACGGGTGATGCAGCAAGCGGTGCCGCAGCCGGCGTCAGGGACGGCATCGTGCCGGGGACCGCAGCGCCTGTCCGCGCCGTGACCCCCCGGGCTGGCCCCAGGCTGAGGCTGGGGGGGGTCGTTAAACCAGTGAAATATGAAATGCCTGTATATCCCCGACAGGGGTTTTAATTAAATTAATTGCCAGTGACATTGTAAAAGTGCTGATGGGGTAATAACTGGCGCGTTATGGTCGCCGTTTATCTTCCCCGCGTAAATTAGCTGCCGCACCTTGCCCATCCCGGCGGGCATCATGGCAGGTTCATCGGCACCCACTCCCCGGCTCCAAGGGGCCTGATCCAGCTGGGGAGAGCAGCAGGGCCTGAAGCTCCCCTGGGAGACCCAGGCAGGGCCTGAGGGATCCCTGTGTCCCCGTGGCGCAGGCGGCTGTGCCAAGCAGGAGCCAGCTGGGGTGGGCATGAGCAGTGGGGTCCCATGGGCACATGGGGAGTGGCTGGTGGTTGCCAAACGAAGGCACTTAATTACTGCGCATTCCATCCCATTTAATTGCTTATTAAATCCTAACCAGCCAATTAGCAGCAGCAATTACAGCTTCATTCAGTGACACAATCGCTATTTTATCGTTTGTTAATCAAATGCTTATTTAGGGCCCTGGTTTATTAACTCTTTCTGCGGCAGACCCCGGTGGGGTGAGGGGAGGGGGGACATCTGGCCATGTCTAGGATGGAGGATGCAGGCGTCCTAAGGCTGTACCATATGTCCCCAGCACTGCTGTCCCCATGGTGGGACAAGCGTACAGCCCTGAGCCACCCTTGCCACCCTGGGGACAGCCAGCCCCCACATGCCATGCCCGTGAGGGTGTCAGTGGCACAGGACAGGATGGACTGCTGTACTGCCCTGCTGTGTGCCCACCACTTGCCCAACATCCCTGCGACGCTCTGGGGTGCTGCAGGGCAGGATGTAGCCTCTGGCTGATGCCTTACAGCGTGCTGGGGAGGGGGGTGGCAGGCGCCCCAGAGGCGTGAGCAATGGCCCTTGTTGGTCACACTACATTTCCTTTTCATTAGCACTAAGTGTGGACATGAGGGATCGGCACGGGTTCAGCGGGCGCAGCCACCGTGTGGCTGCTCTCCCTGACGGATGGCAGGGATGGGAGAGGGCTCCAACGTCACAAGCGGGGGGATGGTGGTGATGCACAGGACCACCGGCATGGGGTCTGCTGGGGTGGATGATGGCCCAGCCAGGGCACGCTGGAGGTGGCCGAGCCCCATCTCCCCGCAGGTGCTCAGCAAAGCGCAACTGTGGCCAACCCAGCATCCGGCGCATCCCCGGACCTGCTGCCGCACTTCCAGCTGGAGCCAGAGGACGTCTACATTGTGAAGAACAAGGCAGTGAGCCTGGCCTGCCGTGCCACCCCTGCCACACAGATCTACTTCAAGTGCAACGGCGAGTGGGTGCACCAAGGTGACCACGTCACGCAGCACAGCACTGACCGCAGCACCGGTGAGCACTGGCGGGAGGGACGGTGCCAGCCCCAGTCATGGGGAGCCACATGTGCCACTCTTGGTGGGGCTAGCATGGGGCTGGGGCCATGGGGACTGCTCCTGGCACACCTTTGCTGACATGCTGCCAACCGGTCCCAGGGCTGCCAGTGATGGAGGTGCGCATCGAGGTCACTCGCCAGCAAGTGGAGAAGATCTTTGGGCTGGAGGAGTACTGGTGCCAGTGCGTGGCCTGGAGCTCCTCTGGTACCACCAAGAGCCAGAAAGCCTTCGTGCGCATCGCCTGTGAGTGTCTTGTGGGTGCCCGGATGGGCAGTGGGCACTGGCCTGGCCCCACCCCTCACCCCTGTGCCTCCCCAGATCTACGCAAGAACTTTGAGCAGGAGCCGACAGCCAGGGAGGTCTCCATCGAGCAGGGCATCGTGCTGCCATGCCGCCCTCCTGAGGGCATCCCCCCTGCCGAGGTGAGTCCCTGCAGCCAGGCAGGGCAGGATGAGGATGCCATGCGTGCTCCCACACAGGCACATGGTGATGTCCTTGTGCTCTGCAGGTGGAATGGCTGCGCAACGAGGAGCTGGTGGATCCGGCGCTGGACGCCAACGTCTACGTGACGCCAGAGCACAGTCTGGTGCTGCGTCAGGCCCGCCTGGCTGACACTGCCAACTACACCTGTGTGGCTAAAAACATCGTAGCCCGTCGCCGCAGCTCCTCTGCCGCCATCATTGTTTATGGTACAGCCCCACTTTGCTGGTCCCTGCCATGCTGCCCCAGTGTCGGCCTCCCCGTCCTGTCCCTCCCCACACCCACTTCATGACAGGGCACTGACGGGTCCCTCTCCACCCAGTGAATGGCGGCTGGTCGACGTGGACGCAGTGGTCAGGCTGCAGCACCAGCTGTGGAAGGGGCTGGCAGAAGCGGAGCCGGACGTGCACCAACCCCACACCCCTCAACGGAGGGGCTTTCTGTGAGGGCCAAAATGTGCAGAAAACCGCCTGCACCACCCTCTGCCCAGGTACCCGTCCTGCCCAGGGCACCACCACCGCCCCACCGTGTGGATGCTGCACTCCCCACTGCGCCCATTGAGGTCCCTGTCCTCACCGGCTGTCTTGTCCTCCAACTCCCCTGTGTGTCCGTCTCTGCCAGCCCTGGGGCAGGGGAGAGGGGTGGCAGCGGGGTGGTAACCTCGAGCTGTACCCACAGTGGATGGCGCCTGGTCAGAGTGGAGCAAGTGGTCGGAGTGCGGGGCCGAATGCACCCACTGGCGCAGCCGGGAGTGCTCAGAGCCAGCACCACGCAACGGGGGCCGGGATTGCCATGGCCCCGAGTTGGACACTCGGAACTGCACCTCTGAGCTCTGCACCCATGGTGAGCATGGCGGGGATGACAGGATTGTCCCCTGGGAAAGGGGGCTGGGGGTGGCCGTGGGTGCTGACACCTGCCCTGCACAGCTGCCCCCGGTGCAGAGGACGTGGCACTGTACGTGGGACTGGTAGCCGTGGCCGTGTGCCTGGTGCTGCTGCTGCTGGTGGGGGTGCTGGTGTACTGCCGCAAGAAGGGGGGCCTGGACGCTGATGTGGCTGACTCCTCCATCCTCACCGCTGGCTTCCAGCCCGTCAGCATCAAGCCCAGCAAGGCCGGTGAGCGAGGGTTTAAGGGACAATGCACCGCACTGGGACATGGTGTCCCTTGGGACGTGGGGGTGGCCATAACCCCCAGGTGGATTGGGTAGGGGCTGTTTGCCCCAGGGCATCCCTGGGTGGGGTTCTGTGCCCTGTGGGATACCTGGTCTTGAGCTGGGGTTCTGTGCCTTATGTGTCAGGGATGTTGTATCTTAAAGAGTCCCTGACTGCAGGGTCAGTGCTCTGTGCCACGTAGGGTCCCTGGTTGTGGGCAGGGGCTCTGTGTCCTAAAGTATCCCTGTTCCCTACACACAGCACCCTGAGTTGCTGCTATGTGCTCTGAGGACCCCACTGGTGACTGTACTCCAAGGGTCAATACCATGGAGCAAGGACTCAATGCCCTTTCAACCCCCAGGGGTGGCTGTGCCCTGTAGGATCCTCACCATGGGGAAGGGGTTGTTTGCCCCATGCCCCCTGGGGCTGACTGTGCCACTGCATTGCTGGTGGGGACCCCCTGTTCCCACCATGCCCTGGCACCGTGGTTGCTTGCTCTGTGCCACAGACAACCCCAGCCTGCTCACCATCCAGCCCGACCTCAGCACCACCACCATGACCTACCAGGGCTCGCTCTGCTCACGCCAGGATGGCCCTGCCAAGCTCCAGCTGCCCAATGGGCATCTGCTGAGCCCGCTGGGTGCCGGGCGGCACACGCTGCACCACAGCTCACCTGCTGCTGAGGGCGCCGATTTCGTGGCCCGGCTCTCCACCCAGAGCTACTTCCGCTCTCTGCCCCGTGGCACCAACAACATGGCCTATGGCACCTTCAACTTCTTGGGGGGGCGGCTCATGATCCCCAACACAGGTATGCTGGGGCGGGGGGTCTGGAGCATTGCCCAGTGCAGGCAGTGTCCTCATGGGGCTCATTCCCTGCCTGCACCCCCGTTCCCACCCAGGGATCAGCCTGCTCATCCCACCTGATGCCATCCCGCGGGGAAAGATCTACGAGGTCTATCTGACCCTGCACAAGCAGGAGGAGGTGAGGTAGGTGCAGGGGCTGCCGGGGCACGTGGCTCTTGGAAGGGGGTCCGTCCTGACTCAGCTGCCCCTGTTGCTGCCCCAGGCTGCCCCTGGCCGGCTGCCAGACACTGCTGAGCCCCATTGTCAGCTGTGGCCCTCCCGGGGTCCTCCTCACCCGGCCTGCCATCCTGGCCATGGGGCACTGCGTGGAGGCCAGCGCCGAGAACTGGAGCATCCGGCTGAAGAAGCAGTCATGCGAGGGCACGTGGGAGGTGAGCATCCACAGGGACGAGGGGATTTAGGGATGGAGGGGGGACGGCTGTGGCCAAGGTGCATTTCTGCCTGGGTGCCGCAGGACGTGCTGCAGCTGGGCGCTGAGCCGTGCACGGAGCTGTACTACTGCCAGCTGGAAGCGCAGGCTTGCTACGTGTTCACGGAGCAGCTGGGGCGCTTTGCCCTGGTCGGGGAGTCCCTCAGCATGGCGGCCTCCAAGCGCCTCAAGCTGGTCCTGTTTGCGCCGGCCGCCTGCCCCTCACTTGAGTACAACATCCGTGTCTACTGCCTCAGCGACACCCAGGATGTCCTCAAGGTACTGAGGGTCCCCATCCCCGCCCATCCCAGCTTGGAGCAAGGGCTGTGCTCCCAGGGTGTGGCATCTCCTGCCTGACCACTGCATGTGCCGGCAGGAGGTGATCCAGCTGGAGAAGCAGCTGGGGGGGCAGCTGATTGGAGCTCCCCGGGTGCTACACTTCAAGGACAGCTACCACAACTTGCGCCTCTCCATCCATGACATGCCCAGCTCCCTCTGGAAGAGCAAGCTCCTTGCCAGCTACCAGGTGAGGAGTCTGACCAGTGTGTGGGGATGGGGAAGGGGGTGTGGAGGGATGTCTCTGCCACTCTGACAACTCCCTCCCATCACCCCACTGCAGGAGATCCCTTTCTATCACATCTGGAGTGGGTTGCAGCCCTTTCTGCACTGCACCTTCACCCTGGAGCGCCTGAGCACCAGCACCTGCGAACTGGCCTGCAAGATCTGGGTCTGGCAGGTGGAGGGAGATGGGCAGAGCTTCACTGTCAACTTCAACATTGCCAAGGTGAGGGCAGGGCTGGGGGACTCCTGGGGGTGACCACGAGATGGCCTCACATCCCTCCCCCTTCCCCCTGGTGCTCTTCCCTAGGACACGAGGTTTTCAGACTGGCTGGTCCCTGACAACGAGGTGGCCACCCCAGCTCTGGTGGGCCCCAGTGCCTTCAAGATCCCCTTCCTCATCCGCCAAAAGATCATCAGCAGCCTGGACCCGCCAGGTACCCGGGGAGCCGACTGGAGGACACTGGCACAGAAGCTCAACCTCGACAGGTGACCCAGGCTGATAACAGTGATGGGGATGGGGTGGCATGGTAAATAGGGGTTCTGGCCTCATCCTGCACCTAGAGATGGTTGCTGGAATGCTGTGAGATCCTGGGACCAGGGTGCTGGCCAAGGTGAGGCTAGCACAGGGCTGGTAGCAGAATGTGAAGCCATGCCTGTGCCCTGACGTGGTCCCTCTGTCCCCCTCCAGCCATCTCAGCTTCTTCGCCTCGAAGCCCAGCCCCACAGCCATGATCCTCAACCTGTGGGAAGCACGGCACTTCCCCAATGGAAACCTCTCACAGCTGGCTGCTGCTGTGGCCGAAGTCGGCAAGCAGGACGGGGCCCTCTTCGCCGTCTCCGAAGCTGAGTGCTGAGCGTGGCGGGGAAGGGAGGGCGGGAAACTCTGCTCCCAGGGGACTGCCACCATGGGGCTGGGGGGGCCCTGGCTGGCCCCCAAACCCCTACTGCCCCACAACGCACAGGGAGGACTGCCTGGCCTCCTTGGGAGAGTGGGATGCCTGTGCCCCACGGCAGCCAGGCCCCCCCGCACTGTGGCAGTGGGGCTCAGCCCGTCCCCGGGGGTCCCACAGCCCCGTGGTGGGTGTCGAGGGGGCGCTGGGTGTGCGTCGTGCGTGCGGTGCCGTCGTGCTGTCTGCGTGTGGGGCCGGGCGGCCCCAGGCCCCGTGCCGTGTTGTGTAAAGACCGTTTTTTTAATTCTGTATTAAGTGCATTCAAGTATTTACACTTGGCCTTATGTACATAGCGGTGCCGCGGGCGGGGGGTCTGCCGGACGTGAATGTAAATAAATTCGATATATATTGCTACGTGGGGCTGTGCCCAGCCATGCGCTGCCCCACGCCCCTCATGTTCCCCCTCACAAGTCGGAGGTGTGGAGCACAGCGCTTTATTGGTGTGATGGTGATGGCTATTGCCCCGGGCCGGTGGTACGACAGGCCACAGCTGCCACAAGCGCGGCCCCTTTCCCCGAGCCGTCCTCTGATGGCATGAAGGTGACAGTGCACTTGGGCGCCAGGTCCCGCAGAGTCCTCTGGAGGCAGTGGGAGAAACTGGAGGGGACAGGAGGGGAGGGTGAGGACTGATGTCCCCCACCCCATTCACCCCATGCCTCCCACCCCAGGCTCCTGCCATGAGGTAAGGGTCCTTGGTGGGTTCCTGCCATCCCCGGCCCCACTCACTTTGGGTGCAGCTTGTACAAGGTGCCATCCACCCCCACGGTGACAGACAGATGGTCCAGGCCCCGGTTCTCCCTCATCTTCTCCACCACAGCAGCCAAGCCGGCAGCACAGAGCTGGGCTGCCCGCATGGACACAGTATGGCACACTTCCCGCATCAGCACACTGTCCTCGTAGCTGGCATTGAGCTCCAGGTCCTGCAGGATTTTCCGTATCTGCCGCAGGGCCAGCCCATCGCTGACCCAGACCAATGCCAGTTAGCACCAAAGTCCCTGTTCCCACCACTGTCCCCATCCCATAGGCTGGAGTGGTATCACCCTGCCTGTGCCCCATCAATGTAGCATGGCCCCTTCTCCTGGGGTTCCGGCCCCCCACCCCAGTTCAGGGAACCCAGCGGAGCCCAGCACTCACAGCTCGATGGTAGAGAGGAACTTGGTCTTGAAGATATCCTTGGTGAAGAGCTTGGGGCTGGGATTGCCGTGGAACAGGAGCTCTTTGTCTGACATTGCCAACAGGATGTGGCGCACGATCTCGCCCAGGTACATGCCGCTGATGAGTTTCTCAAACCTGCCCCAGGCACAGCCTCAGCTGGGCACAGCCACCCACTCCCAGCCCCCTCTGCCCCAGGGCCCTTGCCCACCTCTGCTTGCCAGGATTGATGGTCTGCTCGTCCACCACCTTGTCAAAGCTGGTGAAGATGTGGTCCAGGCAGCCATTGTCCCCAAAGGCCCCCCACTCCATGTTGATGCACATGCGGCCCTCGTCCCCTTCCACAGTACCCACGTTCCGCATCTCCTCCATGTAGCAGGCATTTGTCCCTGTCCCTGTGGGCCCCATGCTGGTGTCACCCCCACCACAGTTGTGGTAAAGGCACATGGCCATGCCACATAGGATGGGGTGGTGGTGAGCGGATGGGGGAACCCCTGGTTACAGAGGTGCTCCTCACCCACGATGAGCCCGATTTCACATTTTGGGTCTTCATAGCCACAGGACATCATGGTTCCCACTGTGTCGTTAACCAGAGCCACCACCTTCAGCCCTGCATGCTGCCAAACAGGAGATGGGGACACATGCAGCCTAGTGACAGCCAGCTCGCTCCTGGGGCTGGCACCACCTGGGTGCAGGGTGCACCCCAGGGACAGGGATGGACCACAGGATGTTCCCTACATGTTTGCGCTCAGCAGCCTCCCGCAGCAGCTGGACCACGTCCTGCCCCACACAGCCTGAGGCACTGAAGCCTTTGGTCCAGGTCAGCAGCAATGCCTGCAAGAGAGGCAGGAGTAGCCTCCAGGCAGCCGCCTCACACCATATCCCAGTGTCCTTCCTATACCCATGGGGCTGGAGGCAACCCCTCACCTTATCCAGGCCCACTTGCTGGCAGGGGAAGGAAAAGGTGAAGCCGAGAGGTAGGGTGTGTGTCATCAGGTCCTGCTTCAGCTGGAAGTCCATGATGCAGTCGATGATGTGGTCAAAGAGCTGTGGATTGTGGCCACAGTCAGTATGGTGGGGGTTGGGATAATGCTGCAGGGGGCTCTCCCAGCCCCATCGCAGCCCTATAGACAAACAGCAAGGAGGGAGGCAATGTGGACCCCCTCACACCATCCCTTAACCATAGGTCATCAGCCTCACCGCCTCGCCGGTGCCCTGCATGATGGCAGTTGGGATGACATAGATCTCACTGGCCATGCGGATGCCCTCCTCTGTCACGTGCACCACCAGCACGCGGAAATTGGTCCCTCCCAGGTCCAGTGCCAGGAATTCACCTAGCTCTGTAGAGAGCCAGCACAGGGCATCAGCAGAGCCATGGCCTCCTTGGCACCCACTTCCCAATGCCCCTGTCCCTCACCGGTGCCATCAGGCGTGTGACAAACGTAGGTGGGCAGCATGCGAACAGAGGCATTGGCATGGGTCTCCTGACCCAGCCCTAGCTCCATCTCCTGCCTCATCAGTGCCTGGACCTCCACTAGGTCATCATGCTTGAGCCGCAGCGGGCCCAGCACCTTGGCCACCTCCCGGCGCTGGGCCTCCAGGCGCACAGCCACTGCTGTCACCATGGCTGCCCCCCGCCCAGACCCATCTGTTGAGGGCAAGAGAGTGGGCACACACTCAGGGGCCAGCAGCCTTGTCACACTCTGCAGGATCTCCTTGAACCTGCCAGAGGAAGAAGAAGATAGCAAGGGTATGAGGCATCCTGCTGGGATGCCTAAAATCTGCTCCTCACCCTGTCCCACAAACAGTCACTCACTCATGGGGGAGGCTCCTGAGAGCCTGAGACTCTCACAGGGACCAAGGGAACTAGCTCCTGGCCACTATCCCTGCACTGGGGTCATGACCTTCCTCACCTGCTGTGGCCTTGGTACAATTCTCCATCCACCCCCACGTTGACAAGCAGTTGATCCATGTCCCGGGTCTCACACATGTAGCTGAGGACGGCAGCCAGGCCAGTGGCTTCGAGCGTGGCAGCGCGGCTCACCACCGCCCGGCAGATCTGCTGCACCCGGCTGCAATCTTGCTCATTTGGCTGCAGCCCCAGAGCCTCCAGAGTCGTCTTCGTCACAGCCATGCCTTCCTCAATGCTGCAAGGCAGAGCACAGCCTTGCAACACTTGCGGGTCCAACAGCTCGCAAATAGGGGCACCCATCCATCATCCCCCCATTCTCCCACCCATGGTAGCTCCTGGTCCCCAGACACTCACTTGATGATCTCCAGAACCTGATGGGTCGTGAGCGCACCCTTCTCCTTCAGGACAGCAACACTGCTCCCAGTGAAGAGTGCTTTTTCAGCGGCCAGGGCAATCAGCACGTGCCGGGTGATCTCCCCCAGATACAGGCTGCCCACCATCTTCTCAAATCTGCATGCAGCCCACATGGGAGTCAGTTGTGCCTCCCTAGCACCCCTTGGCCCTTTGAGAGCACCCAGGAGCATTGCAGGGCTCCTGTTGTGCTCCTGTTGGTAGGGCCTGACATGCTCAGGGATGGATGGGGAACCCCAAGGACCCTGTCCTTGCTGAGGGGTGGGAGCACCTCTTCTCCCCAGGACTGAAGGATTCTTCATCCACGCACTCATCATAGGGGGTCAGGATGTCATTCAGAATACCATCGTCCCCAAAGCGGCCCCACTCAGTGTTGATACACATTCGCCCACTGGTCTCCTCTGCTGTTTCTACCAGATGTGCCTCGGCCATGAAGCAGCAGTTGCTGCCCTTGTCTGCAGGGAGCAATGGGGGTGAGCACCAGCTCAGCTCCCCCAGCACCCTCCACCCTGGCACGTGGGGTGCCCGCTGCTCACCTGCAACCAAGGCAACCTCACAGGGGCTTCCCTCTGTGCTGCAGGTCATCATGGTGCCCACTGTGTCATTCATCAGGGCAACAACTTCCACATGGGAGAGCTGACCAGGAGCAAAGTGAGAGCATTATCAGCCCCTCCACGGGGGCAACCCCTGACCAGGTCCCCCCCACCCCACGGTCCCCCACCTCCTGCTTGTTGATGGCTGACTGTAGCAACTGCACAACATCCTTCCCCACCACGTCCCTGCAGCTGAAGCCCTTGGACCAGGAGATGAGTTCTGCCTGTGGAGAACATGTGGCACAGCCATTGGCCTCCAGGACTGGGGTGGCTTCTCTCCCCACTGCTGCTGTGCTGGGGAGGATGTGGTCACAGCCCAGGACAGGGCCCCTCACCTTGTTCAGCTGTGTCTGCCGACAGCTGAAGGGGAAGACGAAGCCCAGGGGAAGGTGTTCCAGGGGTGTGTTGGTGTCAGCCAGGAACTGGGACAGGCATTGTGCAATGAAATCAAAGAGCTGCAAAGGTATGACTAGGGGTAAGGGCTGCTTCCCTTATCCAGTACCCAGGATGCAGGAGGCAGTCCAGAGCTCCAGCACCAGTCTAGAGCCCTGCCAAGCCTCCATGCTGCTGGGCAGCCCAGCACCAGCCACCCTGTGCCATGGCCTCCTCATACCGCTTCCCCCTCGCCCTGCCTGATGTCCTCTGGCATGTCAAAGGTCTTGTACATCATTTGTGGGCTTGAGTTTCCATCTCCAAAGAGGGTCACCAGCAGGGTCCGGACCTGGCTCTGGCACAGCTCCACCACCAGAAAGTCACCCTTCTCTATGGGGGAACAGAGGCTGTGTCAGGCCAGAGACATTTCCTATGGCAGATCCCTCAAAATCTGCTCCTCAGCCTATCCCAAGGAGAGTCACTCATCCATGGAGGAGGCTCCTGAGAGCCTGAGACCCTCACGGGGGCCAAAGGAACTAGCTCCTGGCCACTCCCCCTGCACTGGAGACTGGCAGAGGGGTAGCTTATGGACTCCATAACTGACTGGAGAGCTGTGTACCCCTCCCCAGCACCCTCAGAGCCAAGTCCAATGAGGTGGGGCTGCAGGTAGCAGAGCAACCCATCCTCAGACCAGGCTGTCTTACCGGTGCCATCAGGAGTGGCGCAGATGTAGGTGGGCAGCATCTTCAAGGTGGCCCGTGAATGTGTATGGCGGCCCAGCCCCCTGCGCATGGCCTGCATCATGTGGCCCTTCATAATGTGCAGCCTCTCCAGCGGGATGGTGAGCGCCCGCAAGGCTCGTTGTACCTGGTGATGGTGCATTAGGCCAGGGGCACAGGGACAAAGGGCAGGGGATGCCTGGGGCAGGGACAGACCTTACCGGTGTGCTGGCGGAAGAATCCTGTTCTTGGTTCATCAGACGGCTCATTGTGAACCTGCATGGAGGGAGGTGGCAATGTCACCTGCTGAGCACTGGCCCCAGGACAGGACTCACGCCTGCCCTGCCCCTGGCACATGATGGTGTTGGGGGCCTGCCTCCCACCTATCCTCTGTTTCCATGCTCCATCGGGAATCGTTCCTTTGCAGCGTCCGCCCACTGTCCCTGCGATGGTGCAGGTGGCAGCTGTGCCCCACCACGGCCATGGGCGAAGCCGGCGGGACAGGCTGACGAGGGGGTCTCCGAGACCTGCAAGAGGCCGGAGCTGCTGTCCCTCCCCTGCAACGGCCCGGGGGGCTGGGGGAGCCCGCGCGGCTCCATCCCCGGCCCCATCGCGGCCTCCGCAGGGCAGGAGCCGCTCACCGGTCAGAGTACGAGCTGCCCGCCGCTTCCGAGCCCGAGCTTCGCCGGAGGCGGCCGGCGGAGCCGGGGGTCTGCTGTGCGCCGTCCGGCCCGCTGTACCGGCCAGACTGGGGACGGGTGCTGCGGCTGCCCATGGCGGCGGGGCCGGGGATGGTGTGGGGCCGGGGCCGATGTTAAGCCCGTGGGGGCCGGGGCGGGGCCGGGGCCGGTGTTAAGCC
>NW_020884887.1:7594151-7661130 GCF_003945725.1 Corapipo altera | reverse complement strand
TGTTAAGCCCGTGGGGGCCGGGGCGGGGCCGGGGCCGGTGTTAAGCCCGTGGGGGCCGGGGCCGGTGTGGGGCCGGTGCGGGACCGTTGGCGGCGGGGCCGGTGGGGGCGCGGGGGGACCGTTGCCGCTGCCGTCCCCTTGGCAACAGCCCCACCCCGCCCCGCCATTGGCCGGCCCGCCGCAGGCCGGGCCCGCCGCGGCCAATGGGCGGCGGCGCTCGGGCCCCCCCGCGGGAGGGGCCGCTCCCCGCGCCGGTGGAAGCCCGGGGTTTAATTAGCTCCGCATCAGCTCGTCCCGTTAATTAGGTAGCACAGTCCCCCTCTCCCCTGTTCCCGGTGAGGATGCTCCCGGGGAGCAGGTCCCTCCACGGCCCGGTCCGGAGCAGGCAGACCCGCGCTGTCCCGGGGAGCGGGAGCACGGCCGAGCCACCTGGGGACAGGGAAGGCACCAAGGACACGGGGACACCGCGGCCGTGGCTCCTCTGGTCCCCACATCCGCTGACTGCGGCTGTCAGCTGGCACCAAGGTGCCCTCCGCTGCTCCCGGCTGGGAATGTCACTGCTGTGTTGCTGTGGAGCAGGGAGTACTGCAGCCCCCTGTCCACCACCCTCTCCACCCCAGGACAGGCCTGGGGAAGCATGATTTGGGACCCACCGTCTGCTGCTCCTCCTCTCCTCCCTCCAGCGCCCTCCCATTCCCCAGAGAAAGCCAGCACAGCTCCACCGTGGTGCTGCAGTTTCATAAAAACATACATAAATATATTTCCATTTCTGTAACAGAGAGCCAAGCTGCACAGGCACCTATAAAACACACAGTTGCTTCTCCACCCGGCACTCCCCGCACAGGTCGTATAAAACATACAAAAAGGGGGTGGGAGACAAAGGCTGCAGGTGAAGCAGGGGTACGGTGCCAAGGAGACCCTTGCTGGGGCATGGGGAGCTGCTGGGGGTCCCTGCCACATCGCCAGCCTCAGAATTTGTGCCTTCTCCGGCAGCAGCCTTTGGTCTGTTGCTGGCTGCCTGCACGGAGCGCCACGTGCGGCTCCGAGTCCATCACACCGTCCATGGCTTCTGAGGAGACGCCGGGTTTCACGGGGGAGACGTGGAAAGAAAGGTGCTGAAGGGAGAAGGGGCTGTCTGCTGCTGGCTCCCCACTGGCTCCAGCCGAGAGTGCGGGAGGGGACTGTTGGTCTCCTAATCCAGTGAGGGGGGTCTCCACGTCAGCACCTGCAACAAGAGCACACATCAGTCCTCCTGTGTGAGCCACAGGTGCTGCTGAGAGCACCACTCCCCACCTGTCTCCTATTGTCCTTGGATCCCTGCAGGGAAGCACCAGTCTCCCACATCCCCCAGGAAGCTGAACATGTCTTGGTGCCACTGCTCAGAGCATACCCCATCCCCGCAAGGGCTCTGGGTGCTGGCACAGGTCCTGTGGGCACAGGTCCAACGGGCACAAGCAGGGATGTGTACTGGGGAATGCTGACAGCCAGCTAAGCTCACAGCCTCCTGCTCTGCTCAGGAAGCACAGGCCCTTCCAAGGAGAATTTGCTCTGCCAGAACAGCCTAGGCCAAGCCAGGACGAAAAGGGGAGAACTGGGAAAAGGACACTCCTGACCCAGCCAGGCAGGCACAAAAAGCAGTTTAAGCAGTTTCCCACCTTCAGACTTGCTCTCCGAGAGCTCCAGCATCCTGAGGAGGCCCCTCTCCCGCTTTCTGGTGTCCTGCCAAGGAGAGGACAGCCACCATCATAGCACTGCCACAAGGGAACCCCATAGCCCTGTGGACACAAGTTCCCCCTCAGGCTGGGCACAAGAGGGAATGCTGAAAGTCCAGGGCCTCCAGCCACCCACAGGAAGGGCTCTGTTCTGTGTCCAGCCCAGCTAGTGCTCAAGTAGAGGCAGATGAAAGCAGTTAATTAAGAAAAACCCAGCAAGGAGGGAGGCCAGGGTGCAGGAAGCCAACCCCAAGCCCAGCTGGTGAGCACAGTGCTGTAACAGAAATGGGGGCACCAGGGGCTCTGCCACAGCTAGGACACATCCTCCAGAACTGTGCCTCCAAGGGCAGGTTCTTCCCAGTCTGTCTGAGGGCACCAAGGCTTGGCGCTGGAGGGAAGGGCCTTCCTTCAGGGCAGAGCCAGATGAGGAATGCACCTCTTGTACCCCCTTTCAGCCCCTGAGAAGATGCAGCCACGCTGGTCACACAGGCTAAGGGAAGACCACTTGGGCTGGCTCCTTTGACCCTCACTGGCCCAGCAAAGTCCCCTCTTCTGGCTGCTCTCTGCCCCCAAAACTGCTCTAGAAGGCACTGGTGTCCCAGCTGTGGGTTGGAGCTGCAAAGCATCCCAAAATGGGCCATGGCAAAAATCCACAAGCCCAACAGAGCCACTAGGAAGCTTTCCAATGGCCCATCCCATGCCCAGTCGTGACCTATTCCCCCAGTGAGCTGCCACCTGAGCTGCCACCTCAGCACAAGACAGGGCCAGAGGTAACACAGAGCCTTGCCAAGCCAACCCCAAAGAGCCACCTGGCTCCAGCATCTTTCCTGCATGCAGGACCTGCACACCAGCCAGCTGTGGGGCGCAGGGACAGAGTCAAACAGCCCCCACAGAGCCAGTCACATGCAGGAGCAGCCGTGCCCTGCAGTACTCTGAACCACACAGCGCTTGGCTGTATCCCAGCCAAAATCATCAACCAGAAATCTCATCATTTGCATCTGAATCCCCAAAGGGCTGAGGCCTGTGATGGATTTAAGGGATTATACAAAACTAAGACATCATGTTGCATCTTCATGCCGTGAATCACATTTCTGAGCACAGGCAAAGCTGCAGCACTAGGGCTTTGCCTGCAGAAACCAGCAGGAAGGACTTGGAAGGACCCTCTCTGTGCTCCCCCGGGACCACTGTGAGCAGGAAAAAGCACAGTGGGGGCCAACACCTGACTGTGAGCCAGCTGCCACACACACTCCTGCCTCCCACCTCCTCTACCGAGGCACATTCCCCACACCCCACACACCTCCACTGCACTCGCTCCCCCACAATTCTCCTGGGATGCTGTGGTTTGCTCCCAGCACAATTCCCCCTGCTCTGTCTCTGAAGCCTCCCCCGTGGGAAAGGACTTGTGGATGGACTCAGATAGGCTTGTCATCCTGGCGGTGCCCCACACTCCATCGACATTCAGCCGAGGAAGGCTGCAGGATTGAGGCACACTGGCTGGCAGAGGGACAGCCCTGGCTGTCTGCCCACTGGAGAGGTTACTGGCAGCTCTGCTGGATTAGCTCACCCCTGGGACCAGTCCGTGCTCTCACCGAGCATAGCAGGAAGGAGGGCAATGAGTTCTCTGCCCACAGTGGCCCACAGGGACAGGCAATCCTACATCAGGTCAGCTCATCCCCATCAACCAGGGAAGCAGCTCCTGCTGCCAAGCCAGCCCCATACCCAGCGCAAAGCAAAGGAGACGGTATGCAGGGTCGCCCCTCACCTTGGCTCTTCGCAGCCTCCTGGTTCCCTGAGCTTGCCTAGCAGCCTGAAGGCAGCTGTCCACGTGCCTCTGATACTGCAGCAGTGGCACCAGTGACTTACAGAGGTAGCACTTCTCACACCTGCCAGGCAGCAAAGGACAGAGCACTGCATTAGGATTCACCCTGCACTGGGCTCCCAGACACCAGCGGTGACTTTCCTCCTCCAGGCCACGCCACGGAGAAGACGTGTCACCAAATCCAGTCTTGCTCAGTGAGGTCGGGCCAGCACCAATCACAAAGACTGAGTGATTATCAGTTTTCCCTGCCTGTTCCTCTGTATCCTGCTGCTGCAGCAGCAGGACAGTAATCAAATCTGTTCATCTAACTATCTGAAACACCACTGATTTCTCCCCAGACATAAAGCACCCTGTCAAAATCTACAGAAATGAAGTGCACGGGCTTTGCAAAGGGGAGCTAAATTCTGCCTGAAAAGCAAACCAAGTGTGTTAAATCAGAGAGACATTTTACCAGGGCTGGATGAACTTGTCTGACTAGTAAATCAAGTCTTTCTCTGCACTGTCTCCATTTTACATCATGCCATGCAGGGAGAGGAATTGCAGAGCACGTGCTCCTGCTGGGGGGCTGGCTCAGCCTGTTTCTCAAATCCCCTCATTTGAGTAGAAGATGCCCAGGCTCATGCAGGACAACCGAATGTTCTTGGGAAGAAAATCATGCTGGGTGAAAGGAGATGAAGGTCAGGCATGGATTTACACAGCTACACTTGCTTCCACACCAGGGAACCATGGTCTGCAGGGACTGAACCGTGCAGGAGAGGACACTGGCTCTTCAGAATGAATTCAGGAATGGACCATCTCCAAGAAGAGACAAAGCCCCCAGGGACCAGCCCCAGCAGCATTGCGTTCAGTTTGATAGTGGTACTCTCTTAGTGAAACACCCCAGGCTCTAAAATGCATATGGAGAGCCCCCATCGAGCAAAACTCTGCAGTACTTTTCCCGTATTTTCTTTCCAGTCAGTGCTGATTACCCAGATAATGTGTCTAAACAGAAGCTGTCCTCTCTATAATTAGCCTAATTCCATTAGTGATGTTGCCATCCACTGTTTGTAGCAGCAAAATTGCTTCCATAGCAAGGATTTTACTGTCAGATCCTCTCTTATGATGCTTTGTGTGGGTGGCAGGAGGAGGGGCTGCATGGAAAGAGATTAAACAAAGCCACTGCTATTCTGAAAGTCTAATTTAATTAAGAATATCACTACAGGTGCCATGTTGACAGCCTCCATGTCCTGGCCTCTTCTTTTCCTGGGGTTACCAAGCTCAAATCTCCCATTAGAAACCAGCTGAGTTAGCACCCTTTTAGCTACAGCTCCACCCCAGCAGCCACACGCCCCTGACCCACCATGGATTGGGCTGAAAGAAAATCAGTGCAAAAATAAACAATCTGAGAACAGCAAATTCCTCTTGCTTCAGTTTAAATATAGCCAGCACTGCAACAAGAGCCACTGACAGAAGGCAATTTCTTAGGGAAACACTGCTATAAAGCCAACGGCCAGCATTTGTACAGGAATAAAGACATCCACAGCCTAGCTAGAATGGAAGCATGGAAACAATCTTGGAGAAGGCAAGCATACCTACTTACTTGTCAATGTCTAAGGATGAAGGGCTGCCTTCACCACTGGCAGCTTTATTTCTTGCCTCTCTCTGACGCCGGGTGAGCACTGGAGGAAAAACGAAAAGGGTTAACAGAGAGGGTACTACTGTCCACCCCAAAACCACCCCTACACCATGCTCAACTGCAACAAGTTTCCATTGCTTTCACTCAGGGCTGCAGCACAAGTGATGGTAGAGGCAAACACTGGACTGGGACCAGCAGAGTCTTCTTTCCTGAAGAACAGGTTGCTGACCAACTCTCCCTTTTTCCCCTTAGGGATACTGAAGAATGTATCTTTCCCAGACTTGGAAGCCAGCCAAACATTTCACACCTAACTTGTCTTCAGCCAGAAACAGCTGGATCGACAGTATGTAGTTTACAGGAATTTTAAAGCTGACGCGCAGCAGCGCGATAGCCCGGGAGAAGCGTTATCCAGCTGCTCCAGCAGCACAGCACCACTCCCTGCCAATCCAGGCTCCCGTGCCTGCTGCAGGGAGGGAATGTGGCAGCTGTGAGCTCGGGGACATGGTGAGCTGAGGCAGGGGCTGTGCAGAGGCACCGGCCCTTCTGCTGATGTGGCAGGGAGAGCCTTGCAGGGGAGGGCACAGCTCACATGGGAAAGGGAAGGTTACAACAATTAGCCCCGCAGTTGTCGCTTTCCCACAGCCCATATGAACCAGGGTGACCAGTGCTATTGTCCACATACAGCTCTGGGGGTCCCCTGCATGACGATCTCTACTAGGAGCAGTGCTGCTCTCCGGTAGTTCCAACACATGTGGGTAGCAAAGGAGATCCCAGCTGAGCAGCTGATGATGGGTCCAAAAATTTCTGTTCCCTCGGCAAGCCCAAGCAGCCCTTCCCAACTGGCTCTGCAGGCATCTGCAGGGAGCATGTTGGAGCGTTGTCCCTTTCAGTCGAATTCCTCTCAGCGTATTCCTGTTGACATACCACCAGCAAAGATCCTCAGGGAACATTTCAGATAGCTTAGCTTGCTTCACCAGGGACGTTCAAGACTCCAGCTCCAAAACAGATGTCACAGTAAGCGCTCTCAGGCACGCTGGCTAAGGGGACAATGCAGGGAGCTGTTTTACGGCTCGGTGACGCTGCTTCCCATACTGACATTAGAAAAGGTCTGAATCCAAGGTATAGGCACAACAAACCTGTTTTTGTTGGCACGTCATCTATGATAAAGAAAGCAACGCACAAAAATTTGTGCAGAATAAAGGGAATTCTTCTGAGTTTTAGCTAAACCCCATTTCCAAAGTGTTGGGCAACCCCAATATCTATCCAAGGCAACACCACAGCCTTTCCCTTAGCAGCAATCACTGATCTGCAGCCACAACCAGCAATGCACTGCAAGGTGCTCAGGAGCTGTTGGGGCTGACAGGAGACAACCACACTGAAGAAACAAGCTCGAGCGTTTCCTAGGATGTGGGTATTGTCTCGTAGGCGATGACTGATACCAACAGCTCATCTCTCACAGGAACTGAAGCAAACGTCTCTCTTTAACATAGCCTGGCCCAGATTCAAAGTGGCAGCCTGACTAGGAGGCTGGTAACGATGGCCACCCCCCAGGCCACCCAGCCTCCCAAGAACCCAACCAACACATGTGTTTGACAGCATGGTGAGAGCTGCTCTCCAAACCAGCGTGCGCTCGTTAATATTCTTTTAACACCGTCTCGGGAGCCTTGTGCACCAGCTCAGGTGTTAATCAGTTCTATTTTCTTCCAAAGGCAGTGAACACATCTGGCATAATGGGCCCATTAGAGATGTCTGGGACTAGCTCTGCAGCTGCCCAGGGGGAGACCCTCAGCTGTGTTGCTGGAAGAAGCAGCGCAGGAGAGAGAACAGGGCCAGCTGGTGAGGCACGACCCCTGCCAAAACACTTCAGTCACCCACAAGAAGGTAGTTCAGAATACAGGAAAAGACTTGCCGCAGGGAAAATCCCCACCACAGAGCAGTGCTGACCTGCTGTGTGACAGGAGCCTTGTAACTCTCCCAAATGCAATGCTCTTTGCTGGGTCAGACATGCTCCGTAGTCCAACAACCACCTTTTCCCTCACTCGGCATTTCTTCTGGTTGACAAGTCATCCTTGGCCTCTTTGGTTTCAACGTGCACCCTGGGGGAGAGGAGCAAACCCTCCCCAGCACGGCCCCACTATCAGCCCAGCTCAGGCACCTCCCGGGGCTGCAAGGCCAGAGCCACTGAGCTCCTCACCTTGCTGCTTGGCCCACCAGCTTCCTCCCTGTGCTGATTGCCAGCTGTGCCACTTCTGTGCAGGATCTTTTACTGTCCAGCTCACGGCATCTTGTCCCTTCTCAGAAGCCATCCAGCTTCCTCTACACGCATTCCCTTACTCTTTCTGCTGTATTAGTGCCACTTCTACTGATGTCAGGAGTTTTTTAACAACACCAGTGCTGCTGCTGAAGACTGACAGCTGCACCACACTGCATTTGAGCCTTTGGGAGGAAGGGACACACCAAATCCTCATCTCCCTGAGCTCACTTGGGAAACAAGATGTCGGATGCATGTAGATGGAGGGTAAGAGGCATCAAGTATGTCACAAAGCTTGAGAGTATTTGCTGCACTCAGTAGCAGCCAAGACTAGCTTCCAGGGTGAAACCAGCAGATTCCTGCGTTGGCAGCAGCAGCAGGCGATGGATATGGTGGCTCCAGCAGAGCCCTCTCACACAGCCTCTCTCACACAAGTGAGCCCTTCAGTTGAGTGCATGAAGAAAGAGGGAGCTGGCACAGCACTTCCACAGATCCACTTGTTCGTTTGGAATTAACACCAGCCACTGAGCTGGAAACCCAGGACCTGAACCTTCCCCAGCCTGGTACAGGGGCTAACACAACAGCAGGCTCTTCTTTTTTATTTACTCAGATCACAGGAAAATGGAAATTCATGACCAGATTTTCATACTGCCCAGGTGTTTGGTGGTCTGGGCATCCAGCCAGGGTGTCCATGTGTGTAGGGAAAGTGACTGTAACTCATCTTGCCCAGCTAACTCATTTGAAAATCTGTCCTTAGATATCAGCCAGGCTGAGCTGGTCTCCTGAGACCTAACACCAAGAGACTTTGGTGCATGATTAGAAGAGAGAAGAAGAGAAATAAAACCAGCAAGAACCCATCCTTTTGTAATATTAAAATGAAAACCACTGACAGCTGTAGTTTGCAGAACTGCATAATCTGCAATTCTAGAGACATCAGGAGTAAGTCCAATTAATAAATCTGAAGACAGATCAGGAACCCCTGACCCAGTGCACCAAAGGAAAATTGAAGCAGTCTTTTCTTAACAGATCAGGACATGGGTTAGAGTAGTGAACTCTGATTTCTTCTCACACGAGGCTGTTGCTGTGCTCTTGAGGAAGCCAGCAGCCAGCCAAGAGCACACGGTGCTGCAGCAGTACAGAACAGCTTCTGGACCCACACAGGAGCTGGCATTTGCCTCAGAAGACAATTCTCTCACCTCTTTTTTTCTCCCCATGCATTAGCTTTACCTGTGGATTTTGTGCTAGCAATGGATGCCAAGGTAACAGCCCTGGAAACAGAGTCCTTTTGTACCTGCACAGCTGTGCCAGGCTACTGTGTGGCCTCTGCTCAGAGCTGAACATCCCCCCTGCCTATTCAACCCAAAATCCAATGATCAGCCCATCAGCTGAGACCCTCCTGGGTGACTCTTGCCTTCCAACAGATGCTGGGAACTGGCCCAAGATGCCCTGTGACCCATAGTCCCACAAGCAAGCACAGGATTCTGCCCAAGCCCTGGAAGCCCCTGGTCCTTCAAAGAGTCTGGGTGCAAACAACACAGGTGTCATAGACTGCTATGGATAATAGAGTCTGGTCTCTACAGGGAAAATACCAGAATAGCTGGCAATAGAAAACCCAAATTATTGTGATTTTGTCCCAAACCCATTGCTCTGCTTACAGCCATTATTGCAGAGCAAAATCCCTTTTACTCCAGGCTGGTTTTCTTATGGGGGGATTATTCTGAACAAGACAGAACAGCAGAGTAGCAATTCCAAAATAACTACCCTTACAAACATCCCCAAGGAAACCAGTCTGGAGTAGAGTGGAGAGGCCAGCCTTGAACTCTGTCCTGCTGAAAGCCAACACCAAAGGGAAGAACAAATTCCCTCGCACTGCCAAAGAATTCAAAGCTTTTTCTTGATCACAGTCAGGATTCCCCAGGATCAATGGAAATGCTCACAGTCCAGCCACACCAGGGACCCAAATACCACAGGGCCAAAGACATTCCTGCTAAAAGGCATACTAAAAATTCTGTTCCATTTTGTAGCATGGATAACACCTTTATCAGTGTTGAGGATAGAACTGTGATAATTTGTGATTTGCCTGAGCCAAATGCTTTGCATTAGTAGCAGGGCTGTGCCTACAGAGAGAACTTCCCACCAAAATTAAGCACCAGCCAGTATCAGCCACTACTCTGGTTCCTGTTATCTTGACAGGACCCATGTCACATCCCCAAAGATTTAGTATAACAGGGACCTTGTTCAGGAACTACATCAACTCTGCATTAAGATTACATGGTGAAACTTCCTCCTGCTAGAGGAATGCAGAAGTTACAGTTCTTGTACTAGCTCTGATTTGCTCAAATTGTTTAAACATCGTAGATTTAGGTTGCATGTAATAACCCAGAATGTAACTGAAAATTATATATTCACAACCTGAAAAGTTAATCTTATTACAAGCTACTACTTTGATATTACCTGACATTGTGCTAACACAGATTTTACATTTCAAGCAGCAGCTAAAACATAACTTACTGAATATGTTGATAACCAACCAGTGTATTTGTTCACTTAAGCTCTACAAAGGTTGGCTATGGAAACCTGATATAAAAAAGACTGCAAAGAGGATTAATACGGGCATTCTGACCGTGCTTCTACACCTCACTCTTCAAATGAAGGAGAAAAATCCATACTCCCAGATTGATAGTTATCATTTTGCAATTTTAGTGGAACAAGAGGGAAACTTTTCTGCAATCTCTGCCACCCGAACAAGCCATTTTAGTACATACAAATGTCAGACTCCATGCAGAGCACAGGCCATGCTTGGAGTGGTACAGAACATTTTTCCTTCTCAAGAGCCCTGAAGGACATAAGACTTCCATTTCCTATCACTGCCACATTCTCTGCAGGTCCTCAACAAAACACACAATAGACATGTCTTATGAGAACTGCTTGAAGCATCCAGGACTAGATCCTGGGGCAATATTCAGGACCCGATAATGTGGTGAATTGTTGTGCGAAGTCAATCAGAGATGTCTCTGTACAGGAAGTGCTGGAAACACCAGAGCCTCTGAATAACACTCTCCTGAACAGCGTGGAGGCAGAATAAAGCAGAGCAAACCTCCCCACATGTCATGCACCAAATATCCCAAGAAGAACAAGACTGCAGCACCTGTCTGCCAAGTAACAGTAGGGAAGGGGGACGAGCACAAGGAGCAAACACTTGCACTTGGCAGACCTGGAGTGTCCCTGCCAGCCTCTGCTCCCACGATGCCGTTGCAGTACATGGCATGGAGCTCGATCTCTGCAGCTGGAAAGCTGTGATCACACAGCGGGCACGACACATGGGCAGCAGCTGTAGGACTGCGCTTGGACACAGTCCCACCAGCATCTTCATCTCCACCAACCTAAGAAGAAGAAGAAGAAAAATTAGCCAGATAGTGATGTTTCTCTTTTTTTGCTAGGTGCAGAGCTCCATGCTGTCTGGTAGCTACTCACCCTGCCACAGACTCAGTTTTTCTTGGAAAGTTTTATTCTTCCTCCATCACATAGGGGTCAGAAATAAGACCACTGGCTGAGTAAACGGCGCTGCACTAACAACTAATTCTTCTTGCAAAGGCAACATGTCCTTCTGAATCATGGTGAAACCTCTCTGCACAGCCATGCACACCATTTAAGGCAAACATCACCTGTACTACTGTGGAAAAATGGTAAGGCTTCCATTAATCAGGAAAGCTCAGAAGCGAAACTGATGGAAAATTCATGGGGCAAAGCAAGAGTTCAACACCTGACTTGTGCTCATCAGTTTCTGGACATGATCCACGCTACACAGGCAGCACTGTCTGGGAACACAGCTTCCCCCAGGATGAAAGGAGGCTGCTGTGGTCTTAGGGAGCAAGGAGAGATCACTGGAAGCTCCTCCTCTGTAGAGGAGGTGGCTGGAGCAATCATCAGAGGGGACACCGATCAAGGAGAGAGGCAATACCGTTGAAAATTCGTGTCACAAAATTACCGGCGGAGGCTTTTTGCCAGGGCAGGATGTCACAGCTCGTGTATGTTCTCAGGGTGCCATTACCACTTACTGACACCCTCTTTTTGCATTGGTCACAAAGCTGCAAAGGTGTTCCACTACCCACCCACGGAGATCTAGCCTGCTCCCTATGCTACTGACATTCCCAAATGCAGCAGACTGCAGCCATCTCACTCATAACTACATCTCTGCCCAGTCAGGCTTGCTGCAAGATCTTTTCACATTTAAGAAAGAACCTTTCCCTCCCTGCAATGATTAAAAAAAGCTACTTAAATATTACCCATGTAGAAAAAACCTATAGGAAAATAACATGGAAGGGGTTTCTGTTTAGAGCTAAGCAGTGACATGTAGACAGTGTGCAGCAGAACTGCCGTCTGCTTTCCTCCAACAGTATCATTTCAGGGAAGCAGTAATTGGGGTCAGCCAAGATGCTCCGTGCCACTGGAGCGCTTAGTCGTATTACTCGGTTTATTACTTCCTTTCCCAGATTGGGATCTGATTCTGGGGTTTATGTCCTAAAGGGAAGGAGGCTGTTTTTGTTGACTCCGAGGAGCTATGTCAAAAATTGCAGGACTGGGCCTTAAACTGAGATTCCGACTCATGGATAGCATTTCTCCCAGATACCAGCTACAGCACCAAGCCCCAGGAACATCTCTTTCATTCCCAGGGAGGCTCTCTGCCCTGGATTTCTGTGGAGGAGTTGCCACAAGAGTTCCTCCAGACGAACACAAGCTGCTGAAGTACATCACTTACAGCATTAGCGCTCGTACCCCTCTCTCACATCTCAGTGTCACTGCATCGTGTGAAGTCCTCACTGTGGGGTGTCACACACAAGAGCCATAAAAAACAAGATGTGTCAAATATGAATGATCAAATCAAACCTGCACTATCCCAGTCAGACAACACACGTAAAAAATATGATGGGAAAAGCAGCAGGCACTGCTCCTTCTAGCTGCCTTTTTTAAAGCAATCTTAGGAGATCACCGGTTCTACACACCCTGCCCGCCTACATTCGATGGTAAATTACTAATTTTAAATGGAAATGCAACATTCTGTAACAAAAGACACCACAGTTCCAAAACTGCTTGTACAAAACCTTGCTGTAACAGTCTGGAAAATCTCAACTGCAGAACCAATCACCCCTGTCAGAGGCAGAGACAGTTGCCTCTGCTCTTTAGCAGAGGAAATTGCCTACAAGATATAGTACTTGCAGCCAACAGCCAGCCAAAAGCAATGCTAGAGGCTGAGCTCAACAACAAGACTCCTGTGTCCTGGCTCAGCATCTGCTAGGAAGAAGCCAGTCCCAGTGGTCTAGGCTCAGCTCATGCAAACTGCTGATGCCATGGTAGCTGTTTCTGCTGTCTTCCTGGAGGGCTGCGGGCTCCGGACCAGGACCTGCTGCCAGCCATAATGTTGTCAAACAATCCCTAGGAACCTGCTCCCCACCACTTTGCTGATCACCTTGTGCCATCCAGGCAGAGGTGTGAGACCCAGGGCACCTTCTGCAGAGCACGAGGGACAGGACAGAGTCCTGGCCACAGCCAAATGGGTCACAAACGTGCTTCGGTGGCCAGCCCAGGATCAACCCTCTCCCTGCTGCAGTCCCTAATTGACTGAGCAGTGCTTGGAGATACCTGCAGAATGAAAGGCACACGAGAGCAGAAGATGGTTTATTAAGAGGCCTGTGAGAATGAGGAGCTGCAGACATGCTGTACAAGCTGCAAACTCCCAGAATGAGCTTTCCACAAATGAGTCCTCTTGTCAAGAGCTGTACGATTCTGTATCCATGTACCCTGCCAGAGGAGTACTTGGCAACCCCTTTGATATTGCTCTCTAAATTAATAGACAAAGGGAGTTTTATCAGAAGCAGGAACTGAAGTCAGGTGTTGGTACAGTGACAGCTGCAAAGCAATTGCTGTGCAGGTGTGACAACGCAGGGAAAGGAGCTGCACACAGAGCACATCTGCAGTGAGAGGTAAGAGGATGGCCCTGCCACTGAATTACTATTGCTATCAACTATTACTGCACAGAAAGCAACATTCCCGGCTCAGGACACTTTGCTTGGCCTGTAAACCACCACCAGCCCTCAACACTTCAAGGACATCTTTATCCCAGTCCAGTCTTTGGGTGAAGCTCTCTTCTTAGCCTTTTGAAGATGGTCTGTTGGAGAGCAAACACTGGAATTCAGAGGATTGTAACAGGGAAAAGCATGTCACAACAAGAGTGACTGAGGTTTCCTAGGACACCCCTCACAGCTCCTGGGGTCCCTCTGCATCACTGAGCATCACAGCACTGCACCCCTGAGCATGGGCAAGCAACAGCCCTGCCACCCACGCTGATGGCATCCTCCAGCACAGCAGTGTAAGGGTACAAAAGAATGGGCTGGAATTGATAACAGCTCTCCAGCTATAGGACTGAAAGGCTCCAAGCAGCTGCATGCAGTTCCCAGCCAAAAGGGATTGGAGATATGAAGCAGCAGAGAAAAGCAAAGCGGGAACTGTTTATGGAGGATCCAAATAGCAGAAGTCCAAGCTCCCAGCTACCCAAGGGGAAATGCCAGCACAGCTCAGCTGAACCAGGGTCTAGAAAGTAGGACTGGAAACAGAACCCTTCCCAAACTTCCAGCTCTTTTACCTGCATAGGTGCATCTCTGCTGTCTGGGCAGAGCTCTCCTCTCCCCTCCTCAACAGCTTCCAATGGGCTCGTCTGTGTCTCTGCAGAAAAACACCTTCATGTCAGCACAGGTTTGCAGCCCCCAAACTACCTCCTCACTTCCTGATGTAACTTAGCCCTTAATGCTTCTTCACACAGTTTTCACAGTTCCAAAACATTTTTCAGACTTGCCACAAATGTTATCAGACAATGTGCAACAACACAGCCAGATGAGGGGTTAAAGTCACAGCATGGTGGTGTGAGGACAAAGCCACCACAGCTTTGCAGCTTCATGGGGAGTGAGATTAGACACAAGGAAAGTGCGTGGGACACTTGCTGGGATGGAGACAAAGCAAGAATAGAGCTGCTCTCGCATCAAGACAAGCAGAGCTCCCATTCTGTGGTCTGCCTTGCAGTTGCACCATCTTTAGACCCCCACATTTTCCTTAGCAACAAAATATGCCACCAAGCACCACCATGACCTCTCCTGCTATGGCTGCTCGTGAACAGGAACAGTCCCTTCATTAATTTTCTCACTTAAAACACTGGACTGGAAAACCTCAAACATGGTAGGAGAGACTGAGGAAGAAAAAGTCGCTGGTCCAAAACATGTTTAATTAATGTAAGCCAGAAATTATTTCAGCTCTCACGCTTTGCACATTATCTTGACACTGAAAAATCTGAAAATCTGATTGCAATGCAGAGACCACTCCTGACACCTTGTTTTGAGTGAGCCCTCCATGCTGATGCACATCCTCATGCCTCTTCAGCAGCAAGTCCCCAACAAACCCTGTCACAGAATAGTTTTAGAGGAAATGGGTCCAAAACTAGGGGATCAAACTACATCACCTGGATAATTTTAGCCCTGACAAATGGAGAAGGGAAAGAAATCTTTCCCTTTTTGTTCAAGTAACTTGAAAATTCTCTTCTTTCCTCTGAATTCCATAAGTGTGCAACTTTCGGTACAAAATTCATAACATTCTCAAGTGCCTTTACCTGGGCAAACAGAGATCTCTTCTTCAGCAGAGTTTTCTGTGGCAATATCTGGGCTCCTTTTACTGCCAAGTGGGGTCATCGTGGAGATGCTGTTCAAAATATAAATATAATATGAATCTCCAGTCCAATAGGTGTGAGTGCCACACCTGCCTGTCTCACGCAGTTCAGAACAGCAGATGATGCCATAATTTCCAAGTGGTCAGTATGATTCTGACAGCCAGAAATGACCAGGATAACAGGAAAATATGGATCTAAAACGCCATCCTAAGCAAACACCCCAAAGGGAACATTTTTTTCTTCTAGAAACCCTTGACAAAAAGGCAGAAAGGGTACACTATCTCTTGTCAGGGGAGCAAAACTACCTGCTCACAACAACTGTGTGACTCTCTATGGGAGAAGACTTGGGAGTTGTGCAGGTAGCAGCACTGTGCCTCTTTTTGCCTGGGGAAGGAAATCCTCACAGAGGAAAGACAGACCTGCTTTATCCCACATTATCCTCTCCCTCCTCACACTGTTCATTTTCTCCCTTATCCCTGTGCACGGCAGCCAGAAGCAGCACGGATGTGACACAAGGCATTTTCCTTGCAGCAAAATCCTTACAGCATTAGGGTAGTGGTTCCTTGGAGCAGCACCAGGCATCGCTCCTCTCATTTTGACCTTCGGATTCCTCCTTTTTTTTTCCTCCCCCCTCACTGCACAATGTCTTTCCGAACCAGGCAGGCATTGCTGAGGAAGTCTAGCACCCATGCTGATACACTCCACGCCTTGCGTGGCTTTCTGATTAGTCTGATCAAGTATGCAAGAACACACTTTAAAAACATGAATCCCCACACTGACAAACAGAAGATTTATTAAGCTCAACCACAGGCCTTAGAGAGGAGAGAACAGCCACTGCTGATTTATGATAAATAACAAAATTCTGATAGGAAATCACAAGTGGCTTTTCTCTCTAAATAAAGCATCTCAAAGCATTTGTTATGAGTCCAGGCTGAGCATGTTTTACTCTGTGTCTAACATCAGGGCTCTCTTCAAAAGAACTCACACAAAACAACTTGCTATGACATTTATAAAATGGGCTAATCAATTTGAAGTCAAACCACATTTCTTGCTACACCAACTATCTCTTGGTAACAAAGCCTATAATCATTTATTAAAACCCCAATCTTCCATGCTCCATACAAAGAGTAAAACAAGCAGGGAGAGTGGCCCACAGAAAGCAAAGCAGCCTCTTCCCAGGGCTGGCACTTCCTAAACTGCTCCACTCCCTCCAGACAGCTCAGAGCCGTGTTTTCCTATTAAGTGAGGCTGAGGCCAGCCGGTCAGGGTGCCTGAGCCCTACCCGAGAGAGGCCTGTGCTGGCAAATTACCAGGAGCCAGATGGCAACGCTTAATGTGCACAGAACTGCAAAGACTGCAGCCATTTCTTGCTTTCCTGCAGATGTTCCAGCTGCCCGAGGAGGGAGCGCTGAAACCAGGTGCATCCAACCCCAAGGCAGGCAGCTCCTGGGTGGCTTGGGGAATGTCCCAGACTAACCCCATCAGCTACACCAAAGGAATGAGGTCCCTCTCTTTCTATATCCTCCATATCCTGGCCTCTCCTGCCCTAAGCAGGCGAGAGGCCAGCGCTGCAGAGCACACACCTCGCTGCCTTCTACGCAAGCTCAGACCTCAGCTGTCACAAACTCGTCAGCCTCAGCAGCAGTGGCAGCTGCAGGTTCCTCCTGCTCCCCAAGGCAGGTTTTAAGCTTGTTAGAAAGGTGCAAGCAGGAGGGATTTTCATACTCTGCATATTGATAATAACTGTTCAGGCCAAATGCTGTTAGATCAGAGAAAAGTTGGCAGTTTTGTTCCAAAGCAGGTTTAAATTATAAAACCCAGCAAATTAAAAACATGACATTATCTGGCCTCTCTTGTAACTTGCTCCCTAAATCCTCTCCCATTTGTCCTTCTTCTCCACAGTCTTTGCTTGAGAATTGCATCCCACAGGAAGGAGAAGGAAAAAAAAAAAAAACAAGGAAAGAGGAGTAGGCTTAAATCTGAAGAAAATCATGTTGACTTGTCCCACACCTGTCATCTGCTGAAGTGGCTTTTCTGGAGCACTGCACTCTATCTTTGGCTGATAGGCAGTGCCGTCTGGCTTCCTCTTCCCTGCTTTCCTCTTCAGCAGTAAGGCAGGAACATAAAAATACACACAGAAATCCAGTAAACCCTCCACCATGCTGCCTATGCTCCTTCCCCGATAGACACGTGATGGCATCGCTGTAATTCACCTTCAGCTCCCCCACCCACCCCCAGAGCTGTACTGCACTGTGTTACAGGAGCTTCAGAGGGCAAGGACCAAGTCCTCCAACTTGCACAAGGGTGCACTTGCACATCTTATAAAGTAACTGATCCTTTCTCCCCAGTTGTGCCTCACCTCTCTCCCACGCTGCTCCAAAGCCAGGGATATCTAACAGCAGTGGCTGCAGAAGCCTTTCCAGCAAGCCCTGCAGCAAGCCACAATGGGATTGCACCCTGAAATACTCCAGGGAGAGTGAAAGAGCCCATATCACTGTGAGCCCCACACTCAGAAATTATCCTACTCACCTCTGTGCAATTTGCATCGGCTCCCCTTCTTCATGTGCATCCTCTGCAGGGAGCACCTGGGAGGCCTGGAAAAGAAAATTCTGATGTTATATAAAACAATATGCACAGCTGACAGGTCTGCTGGGTCATCAGATTCTGTCCATGACACTGCACCCACTCTGCTGTATATTTTTATTTGAAAATGCCTCAGTATCCATCTGGAACTACTCAGCTTTTTCCCTCCATCCCTCTTTTTGGGAAGGTGTTTCAGCAGCTGCCTGAAATAAAGCCAGGCAGTACTTTTTGTTACCTTGCTGCCTAGACATGTTCCTGGACAGTGCCAGGACTGTCAACTCATTCCAGCACTGTCCATCACCTTCCATGCTCTCTGCCTGTTCTAAGCATCCACCTCAATGTACTTGTAGGCAGCAACCACAGCTCTCCTCCATATCCACCCATGCTGAGCTAAACAACCCAAAGTTTTTAGTGTTCCCTGCACTCCCCCAGGCATCCTAGCAGCCCTCACCTACTCAACTTTAAAACCTGTTTTCTTGAGGTGGAATGACCTGATCAACTGGTACAGCCGGTGTTTGACCATAAGAAGCACTTTTCTGAAATTTCCTAGAAATAAAATCCGTTGTGTTTTTCTTGCCTGCGAAATCAGTTGTCCCATCAAAGAGAGGGAACAGATTAACCTGCACAATCTATAGCTGGTAAATCTGTGTGCATTTTATCCCATTTTTCATTTAGCTCTACGACTCCACTTATTCTTTCCTTTAAAATTTGTTCAAAAGCCTTATGCACTGCCGAGGTCAGGGTAACATGCCAGTTATTACCCAGATCCCTTTCTTCTTCTGCAGTGTACACGTTACACTTGCCATCCTCTAATCAGGTGGAATTACAACAGTTTATTAGCAGTCCTTGCTGTCAGTTCTCATGCTAGTTCTCACAGAAGGGTTTTCCAACCCCTTCCTTGAGTCTATCAAACTCTCCAAGTACAATTTCCACCATAGGTTTCAATTTCGATCAGCTCCACTCCTGGATGGCTGATGTACTTCCCCAGCAAGCCCCAAATCAAGGCCTCCTGTCAGATTTCCCTAATGTGATTCCAACCCCCAAATATTCTGTTTTGTCTATGCTGTTCTTTACTTCTTTGCAGCCTAATTCACCATTAACATAAAATACCATACCTCCTCCTTTATTTTTATTTCTCTTTGTCCTGAACTGTGCATATGTTAACAATGCTTCTGCCCTGGTCACGAACATTGGTCCATGTTTCTGGTTTTCCCAAGTACATCTGTTATAAAATATGGCACTAATTCAGGTCACCAGACTCTAAATCTCCAGAATTGTGCCTTTTCCCTCTGAATCTTTTAAAGACCAAGAGTCCCCTAACCTTATTTGAAAGGCTCTGAAGGAATTGATTCTATTAGCGCTGAAGTTTGTTAGTGCAGGTTCACGGGCTGTGAGATCTTCCGACAACCAGGATTTGCTTTGTGCAAACATCCCTTGGCTGCAGGAGACAGTGGCAGCAGTCAGTTGCTGGCAGGGTGGAAAGTCTGTGTCTGCCCCAGGTGAGGTTTTCAGGGCAGGGGCACAGGCAGCCTCCCTCAAGCACATCATCTGCACCTTCATTTCAGTGGTATAACACACAGCATGAGGCCTTTTTAAGGACAGATTTGAGTCCTTTTCAAGGACAGATTTGAGTCCTTTTCAAGGATGATTTCTAACCTTGGCACAGCCTAAAATTCCCACTAGGCCCCCCAGCAGAGCAGCCCTGGTGGCACTGAGGGAGCCTCAGGGCAGCACAGGCAGCAAAGGGTCTCCAAGTGATGCAGCACGTCGGAGACTCGACTGCTCTGGGCCCCTCCTTTGTCACTGCCGATGGAATTGTATTTGATAGAAGGGAAAAAATGGAGACAAGGCACAAGTAAACATCAAACATCGATTTTGCAAGTAAATCACCTGCTCTGGCCTCAGTGTGTGACTGCACAGAGGCGAGAGAAGGGAGCAACCTCTCATGCTGGGTGTGATAAGGCAGATGAAAGGGCATTTAGAAATAATTTTCTCTTGTGTAAATAAAAGACTGGCAAATTTTGGGCTAGGGTTGAAATTTTTTAAGTCTACTGCCCCTCCCCCTTCCTTATTTTTTCACCTTAAAAATATCAGAAAGGCTACATCTACACACAGGTTATGGCTCTGAGAGAGCTCTCATGGTCAAGATGAGTACAAGTAACCACTCAGCACCACTAAAACCTCTTTTCTCCCCAAGAATTAATTAGGTATTAGGATTAAACAGATAATATTTTTAAAAATACACCACAATTTTCAATACTGATTAAAAGTTCACACCCTTCCCAGCTGCTGTATCTTTCCAAGGGCTTTAGTGTACACATCCATAGACCTCCAGTCACCCCAATCTTCCAGATTAATGACACCTCCCTTTCCAGAGGAAAAGCTACAGAAAAAAAAAAAAGCAGTTTGCTTTAAGAACCTCTGAGGCCTTTTGTATCTATCCTAAAGAAATTAAAAAGGACACAAGTCAGTTCCTTTCCTCTGCAGATCACCTCTAAGGCTTGTTTAAATCTCCATCTGCTAAACTCGAGCCAAAGCACTGTCAGGAAAAGTCACATTTCAGCACAGGCTGCTCTGCTCTTTTTCTGCAACCAGAAAATGCAGACATGACGTTTTTCCTAAGTGTTCAATATTACAAGACAGAATATAAATATCACAAAACAAGTTAAGTATCTTTCTAACACCAGGGTAAATGATCAAATACACTTGAAAACAGGAACAACAGAGCCAAGGCTTCAGTCATAGAGAAGATAAAGTTATACAATGATCCGGGAGTGAAGTCATTATGAAAAATGAGGGTTGGAAAAGGCTGACACAAACCTAAAATACAGCAGTAATAAATACTTCATCTGACTAGCAATCTGTTTAAACTTAGCAGTGACAGAAAGCTGCCTTCCGCTCCAGCAGGAGAGCCCTGATGGAGACAGAGGCTGACATCTAGTGTCTACTAGACCCAAGCAGTGAGTCGAGAGAAGGTGCCCAACACCAGGACAAGGACAGCGAGCACCACTGCGGTGACACATCACCAGGGCAGGCAGAAGATGCCTGTGAGCAGGCAGAGCTCCTCAGCCACAGGACCACGAAGGAAAAGAAAACTTCCAAGGGTGAAGCACGTACAGAGGCACAGGAGTGAGTAGGGGCAAACTGGAAAGGCTGTGCTGCAAGGACAAACCCCCATTCTCTGACTGTGAGGGGAAATGCAGAGCTCCCCATGCAGCCAAGGGTTTATAAACTGTTCACCAGAGCTGCTGGTGGTCAGACCACCTCTGTGCTCGCTACCCTGACACACTGACAGGCTTCACCCTTCTGAGAAGGATCAGTTGCATGTGTCTGTCTCTGGTGCATTAACAATGACTGTCAGGCTGCATGATGGCCCCTACCGTGTGTGAGCTGGGTGACAGCCTGCACACTTCTCCCCCTTCCACAGTAAGCTGTGTGGCTAGGGAAGGAAGTCCCTAAATTTAAGAGGGACATCAAACAGCAGCACCTGCTTTGCAGAAGGGACTGAACTGTAAAACAGACTGAAGAGCAGGGCTGCTCAACCTCTGGTTAGTGGCAAAGCTCTTACCTGGCAGTAGCTGGTGGTTGGTTCATCATCAGAAGTGGAATTCTTCTCTTCTTCCATGCTGTGCCCTGGACTCTCTGCCTCCCTCCTCTTTGAAGGGTGGAGCCAGGTGATGCTTTCAGACTCCTGCCCCTCTGTATCTCCATCTTCCATACCATCAGCAACCCCATTCTCTCTGCTTATCTCCTCTCCTTTCCCAAGCTCATTTTGGGTCAAGGAAGAACTGGGCACAACTGGGTTACCAAACTCCTTCTTATGCAGTAGCTGCCTCTGAGCCTGCTTCAGGCTCTTCTGGTAAACCTCCAGCTGACACAAGATGACTTTGGTGTACTGGTTAGGGTCCACCCCTTTGGGGCAGAAGGGGATGCCCCAGTAATAGTGCACTGTGTCTCTCGCCTCCTCCTGTTTGTGCCTCTCCTCTGCCGCAGTCAGCATGCAAAGATCCGGGGTACTGTCGGACACCTCGTTCTGCTTTAGTTGCTCTGTGGAAACACAGACCTTGGCAGGGTGCCTGGGCTGTGAGGTGTGTTTGGTACCTGCCTCTCCACTGCTTCTCCTGGGGCTCTCACACTGTTCTGTGGTCCCACTCTTCCAGAGCGTGGCTGAGCTCCTGGCACCTGCCTCTCCCACAGAATGGCCAGTGCAGGGTAGGAGCTGCTCTTTTGGTTCGTGGCCTGTTGCTTCGGAGGAGCTGGAGGGGCTTGTGAACAGTCTGCGAGGTGTCAGTCGCCAGGAGCCTGAAGCCACTCTGCCAAAGGTGGGACTCAATGAGATGAAGTCCTCTCTGAGAGTTCTTGGTAACATGTTACTCGAATCACTTTTTGCTGGTGAGGAAGACTTTTCACTTGACCTTGTCAAAGCCTGGTCCTTCCCCGGAGACACTATTATGCTGGATACTAGTGAGTTTTCAATGATTTCCTGGCTTAACCTCCTCAACACTACCCGGGGGCTCCGGGTGACATCCAACTGTCCACTCCCATCAGCTCTGGAGCTCTGTGAGTGGGAGCTGCACTCAGAGCGAGGGGTGTCAGGGCAAAGTGCCAGACCTCCCAGGATCTCAGAGCCTTCTTTCTCGGCAGGCTGGCTTTGGCCTCGTGCGCCCAGCGCTTCCTCTGACAACTGAGGAGTCACATCAGAGGAGTCTGAGGGCTGACAGCTCTGAAAAACAAAATGTTGGCTCTCCTAGAGGCGTGTTCTCTATCAGCACAGTACACCAAGGTCTCCCACAGCATGCTGGCAGCCATCATCCTGACTGCAGATACCCCAATCAGAACTGTGTACCCCAAAACAGCTGAGGTTGAAGTTTACATGTCCCTCTCACTAGAAACAGTCCAGAGCAACTACTCTGTGACTGCTGTTGTTCCAGTTTGTGCTGGAAATAACTAGCCCTCTCCCCCCGCCGTAAAACCTTCTTTTGTGCAGTGTGGCAAAGCAAGCACAGAAAGCAGTGCTGCTGAAGAACCCTAGTAAGGCTCTTCACAGAAGCACACTTACGCTAAGGCTCTCAGCAATGGCCTTCCTCAAGAGCTCCTCCTCTTCCTCTTCCTGACAGTTCACTTGTCTGGCTTCTTGCTCACTCATTTTCAGGGCCAGTGCAAACTGTTCCTCTTCACTCATCTCTACAGCAGAAGAAATAGGATAATGTCAAGTCACAGCTGCAGGTGTACGTAAACACTCAACATATATCCAACATGTTGAGAGAAACGCGTAAGGGTCCCACCTCCCCAAGAGGAATGCAGAGCAAAACATCTAAACTTCAGCTTTCCTGAAAAGGTGTCATCGAAACTGAGCAGGCAACAATAAATGAGAAAGGTAACCCAGGTCAGGAACTTCAGTTCAGGTTTCTACAGCAATCTAAGCTCTCATTCCCTGGGTATATTATCTGCAACTTGATATTTTATTTGGCATCAAACAACACACTCTGCAGGTGCCGAATTCATGTTCAAGGAGAGAGAAAAAGGACAGATTTCCAAAGTGTGCTCATTTTTATATCAGACAGATCAGCAGCAAGGCAGGATAAACAACACATCTTCTTTAAGACATTTTTTTACTAACCAGTGGCACAACTCAGTGCCTTCTGACACACAGATACCTGCAATACCACAGGAGACCTACCTGAGAGAAAAAGAGCTACATGTTGTTCACCCTGAGCTGCAGGTGGAAAGCTCTGTGGAGGATAATGTTACTTGCTTGGTGGTATTATAGAGGATCTTTCACATGCATACATCCCCCTTCTGCTCACATCACCACTCCACTGCATCACTAAGTCAGTCATGCATGGGAAACAGGTTTCCTACAGTTGTAACTGCTATTTCAGCAGAAAATTTCTTCCTGAAATACTCCTCGCTCAAATCAAACCAAAAGCCTGGACTGGCTATTTAGAAACAAAGCAGTTAGTTACTCTGGAAAACACTTATTTACTTAGATTCAATCCAACACTTCCACTATGCTTAAAATATACAACGCCTGCAGAATGGAGTGCAGCTTGAAAAACAACTCAACAGCACTCTCAGGAGCTGAAAAATACATCTTCTCACTTGAAACAAATTGACAGATTTCCTTCAGAACCCGCTCCCTCCTCCAGGCAGAATCCTGCACGCGCCATCTCATGCATGAACCAAAGGCTCGCGCTCTCCGACGGGCTACAACATCTTTAAGACATGTCATTGAACAGGGAGGCCGCCCAAGCACAAAACATGCCTTCACTGCAGCCAGCTCCGGAGACAGACCTTTCCCTGGATAAAGCATTCAGAACTTGCAGGCTCCCATTTTTTATCCCATCCTCTTCCTACCAGCTGCCACCCAAACACAGCAGCACAGCCACCCTGGAAGCAGCTGGGGACTGCTCTGGCCGTAGCACAGTCCGTGCATGACAGCACAGCTGCAACAAGGAGCAGCCACGGAGCAGCCGGCTCTGCTCTGCCCTTCCCCCAGCTCCTCGCTGATGGCAGCCCCGTGCTCCCCCACCCAAGCAGGATCTGAAGCATTTTTGGACTGCTCTGATTACTCTCAGATTCTTTTATGTGTCCTACTAAATCAGCACTTAGCTTCAGGTTGTTGGTTTGGGGGGGGAGGGGGGTAATTCCTTTTAAAATTAAGAAAGAGGTTGAAGGGAAGGCAGACTGCAGTGCTCTCAGGGCTCGTGGGGATCTTTTGTCCTTGGACAAAGTCGTTCTATGATGTTACAGCCAAGAGGGACCAGGGCAACAAAAAAGCATCCTTTAATGGAAAGCAGATGACAGTCCAGTGTATGGAGAAGGATCCCATCCCCAAGAACAGCAGCAATACACAGCATTGCACAGAATCACAGAATCAATTAGGTTGGAAAAGACCTCAGAGATTACAATCTTTGACTGATCACCACCTTGTCAACTAGACCATGGCACTAAGGGCCACGTCCAGTCTTTTCTGTTTTCACAATACTAAACACCTTCCAAGCATTTGGAAAGTCTGTGCTGATTTGTTTCCCTGCCCAATCCATCACAGCCATCAGGCCAGATCCTGATCCCGATTACAAACTCCAACATGGGCACAAAAACCAGTGCACGTGATTGGCGTCCCACAACACACGACTTTCCACGTGCTTCAACGGGGGCCTGAGTGTTCGCCAGTTCAGGCTATCAACATCCATGAAGCTTAATAAAAAGAAACATTTTTTGGCGAGCTACTGCTGTACATTTTGTTTTCTTCTCCTTCCCTGGCACAGCAATTTCCCCTCTGGGGACAAGGAATGTGCCAGACAAATGCTGCCTCTGGCAAAGAAACCAGTGACAAACAAGATGCACTTAGTGCACGTTCCAGTTGAGTAGGTGCTCCAGAGACAGGGAAATCTCGAGTTTAAACCCACCTGGCATTACGGTGGGAGAGCAAAGAGCAGCTCTGCCCATGTCTTCCAGTAGACCTGACCTGCTTTAAGTGGAGCCGACAGTATTTCGTGCTCCAGGACTGATGACTCCTCAGCACCGTGTGTTTTATTAAACTTGATGCTGATTGCAGCGGTCATAATTGATGATGATTAGAAATGCAGAGCGCCGCGTTAGCCCCCGACCGGCGTGTGCAAACAGACCCGGGGAGCTCAGAGCGTGTGGCGGAGACGAGCCACGCTCCTGGAGCATGCCAGAGGGACAGGAGCTCCCACAGCCCCCGGGAAGAACAATCCCTCTCTCCATCTGGACCACCCTGCTCAGCTCACACTCATCGCTCCTCTCACAGGAGCCCATTCTCGTGAGGAAACACCAGCACTTCCAGCTGGGAACTCCGCGTCTCACACTCCAAAATCCACTCGTCACACGTCCATCCCAACGCAGCATGAAATCCCAGAGCCTCTCTGGAGACCAGGGCTTCCAAGACACCCACAGATGGGAAGGAGGGGTCAGAGAGAAACTGTTTTTAAGATACTGCAGCCCTAAACAAATTAAACCATTTCAGAGCCTTTTTAAATGCTAATACGGCAATTTGTGAAGCGATTTATGTTCCATTTTGACATTTGCAAAGTGAATTAGATGCAAAACCCCACTAGTTGTAGTTCTAACACTTACTAATAAGAGATTTACTCAAATATAACAGAAATGGGGGATCTCAGTATTTCCACATATCCAAAGAGCAATTACAGTAAAAACATTCAAATGTGCTTTAAAGCACAGACTTCCTCCAGAAAAAGAGAGAGACTTCGTTAGGTTTTGTACTTCCATTTATCCTGTCAGGATGAAACGTCACAGATATATTTTAGTTATGGCTTTAGGTTAAAATGAATAAAACCACAACAAAGCAAAAATGGGAGGATATGCTTTAGAACTAGAGCCTGCCAATATCCGAAATTTTCCAGTTTTGAGGAGAAAGAACTTGCTCTACCCAGAAGCACCGAATCTTTACAAAAGACCAATTTGCCTCGCAATTCAAAGAATTTATTTAAAGACACTGAGAAAAATAATTACTACTTCAAATCTTAATTTGCCTAAAAGCAAACACCAAAAGTCTAATTATAGCTTCCCAGAAATGAGAACAGCCCCACGATCACACGTGCTTAAACAAGTGCCCGCTCTCCGACCGAGTGGCGCCGGCACCCCCAAACTCAGACGTGCACACTAAGCAACAGAAAATTGCAGCTTTAGCCCCAGGAAAAGAAAAACTATTATCAATAATTTCAGCATCTAGAAACACAGCAGAACTCCTCCGTTACACAATGGCTGGAGAGCTGGCTCTGTCTCCCGTGGATTTTCTGGAGCACACCAAACACCTTTTGCACAGCACCAGCTCCCAAAACCCAGCACACTCAGTGATGCAATGAGGATATCCAACTTCAGCAGATCCCTGTTCTTAACACCATATGTTTGGTCACATTTTACTGGCTTCTCCAAGGGGGGTTTTAGCTTTTATTTGGTGCCCCGTTTCCTTTGGGAGAAAAAGAAGAAAAAGAAAAAGAACTCTTCCCACATTTCTGACTTTTGTTATCTTACTTGTTCAACATAGATACGCACAGTGGGCTTCAGCTCCCACAAAGAGCTGGGCTGTTCTGTGCTATGGCCTTAGGCCTCTATTAAAAACAATTTAATTCACACAAGCCCTGTGAGGACTGACAAGCCCAACTGCTGCTGCTTACAGAGCACTGGTGTGCTCCATTTTGTTCAGTGATTGTTTTGGGTTTTGTAGGAGACAGCACCTCTCCCATTTTAAAACATCCTGAATTTCACACGCTGGATGGACCGACTACTGCCTTGCAGAGCATAGGAACACAAGCAGGGACCTGGGGCCTGGCTGCTGTAACAAGCGGGGCTGTACCAGGAACACAGTCAACATGGCCATGCTCAGTGGTCCCTTCTGCCTGTACATCCCTAGCATTCAGAATATAAACAGGAACATCCCAGTCTGTTCACTTTAGCATTTATTCTTAGACCCATTGTCCATGAATGCATTTAATCTCTTATTAAAGCTGCTGATACTGACCCCTTCACAACCTCCTGTGACACAAACTTCCAGGAGTTCACTCCATGCTGTGTGAAGCATTACTGTCCTTCATCTGTTTCAAACACATCTATCTCCTGCTATTTCCACCAGTGCACCCTGGCTAATAGGAGCTTGTAAACAATGGCTCTGTGCTCAGCTGAGGCACTGCCTTCCTGATAGGAACTTTGATCCCACCTTCCTCTCCTAACAAAGCAGCCCCAGGCTCTCCAGTCTCTCCCCATAAGGCAGCTGCTCCGTGCCCTTCATGGCTTGGGCTGCCCTTCTCTGGATGTACCACCACAGCCTTGCAATGCAGAGACCAGAACTGCACACATGGCTGTGACAGGGGTGCACCAATACTCCATATAACTGCAAAATGACATCACTCAAATCTCTGGTTCTTAACACCCTTCCTTATGATGTCCAGTGTTGCCAGTGCTCCAGCTGCCCCTGTGCCATGAGCCAACAATTTCAGAGAACTGTCAGCTGCGACTCAGATCTTCCCTGAGTGGCAGCTGCCAGGTCAGAGCATCCTGATGCTTCAGGGACAGGCAGCAGCAGAGGGGCCTGAACGGAAAAGCAGTTTGTGACTGACAGCACTTTCAGATTGGCTTCAGTTTTGAAACCTGGTGAGGTACCAACACCCTCCCACACTTATTTTGGAAGTGCACCAGTCCACGCACACGCTGCCCAGGGAAAAAACAAGTGACAGTGTGCCTATTCAGACAGGCAAAATTTACCCCTGAGAAGGGTCTTCTTTGAAAGCTCTGCATCCCCAGCCACATCACAGCCTTTCTGTAAGGGAAATAATCTCTAACACAAACAGCTGCTCAGCACCAGACAACTTCCCCAGCCCCACAATCGAGACCTACGTGCAATTTTTCTTTTAGCAGCAAACTTGGTTTGATCCAGCTGCTGTTTTGTTCTCTTCTTTTGCAATCCACTCTCTTCCTTTGACTCCTGCTGTAATGGAAAAAAAACATGGTGAGTGCATGCAATATGTAAGAAATACTACCAGCCCCCTCCCCCCCCAGCTACTCAGACACAAACACTGGTTCAAGAACAAGCCTCTATTTGTGTGAAATTTGAATTTCAAACATAATTCAAACACATTCTGTAACTATTAAAAGCTGTGTGATAAGCATAATGAGCAAAAAGAGTTACAGACTGACATAAACAGAGAAGTAGGAGAGACAATAGACTTCATGCCAGTCACCACCATGCACTGCACCTGCTACCCACGATTTCAGAGAGAATTTGTTTGGCCTTGCTAAAACATTGATATTTGTAAGCACTCAAAACAGAACCTTTTTACAAGTGAGCATCACACACCTGTAAGCCAGGACTGTTTCCTGCCATGCAGCTTCTAGTAACTCTGCCCAAACAATTTCAGGTGATCAAAACTAGGATCCCTACCTATTTTTGGAGACCCATGTGAACACAACCCCAGGGCAGGAGAGCCATATGTATTTCCTCCTCGTGCCAATCTCTCATTGTATTCATAAAATCACAGAACGGTTTGGGTTGAAAGGGACCTTAAATATCATCTCGTTCCAACTCCCTGCCATGGGCAGGGACACCTTCCACTAGACCAGGCTGCTGAGAGCCCCATCCAACCTGGCATTGAACACTTCCAGGGATGGGGCAGCCACAGCTTCTCTGGGCAGTATTGCCACAAGTGTTTCATTTTTGAAGCTTGAATACTTCGGGAATTTGTTGTCTTGGGCCTCTCTGGAACAATACCCCTACAAACAACCTACATGTGTGCTGCTTTAAGCACAGGGACTGCACCAGGACTGGGCACAGACATAAATGACACACATTTATGCAAGTTGTTGTCCTAGCAGCTTAAGCAAGGCCACACACATTACTGAAGGCTAGCACTGGGCCCCTTCCAATTTGTCTCTCTAAATCAGGCAGGATTAGAATCAAACCCAGTATTTCAGGCAGAGACTCATGCCTGGCCAGGAGGGGTTTTGCACCACTCCCTCTGCAGCTGCAGCGAGTTTTGCTCTCTGTGAGACACACACTGGCCACACACTTGTGCCTCATTCCACCTCCTGTGACAGGAGAGGGGTTCAAGACAGGGGCATGTGGCTTGGGCTACTTTAATACAAACAGATACATTGATTTTTTTTCAAGTGTCATCAATTTCTTTTGTCCTTCGTCTATGTTTCTGAGCCTGTGAAGTCCTTTGGACTGCACCTCTGTGCTGAGTTTTGTTCCAGACATCTCCAGCTTTAGCGTTATCTCTAGATTTTATTAATCTATATACACCACTTGCTCCCTCTTACAGATCATTAATGAGGATGTTAAAACACACACAGACCTAATATCGATCCTCTTGGCCTCAGCCTTACATCTCCCCCAGATGAGCCTCCCTTCTCTTCATCACCAGCTCTTGCTGACAGTCTTTTAGCAGGATTTCAATGCAGGAATGGTACTATCTAGACCAAATTGAATTATTTACCCAACTAAGATTTTTGCAAGACATACTATTAAGTGGTTTCCTGAAACCCTAATACATTACAGCTTCTACATGCCCTCATACCTACACCATTCCTCACTTCACTGACTTAAGAAGCACCTCACAACACAGCAGCAATCATACCTGGCAAGTCCACACACACTCATGCTTGTACCTAAGGGGTTTTTCCTATGACCGATTCCTTCTCTTCCCTACTCAGCCTGGTTTGGGTGCCCCCTTTCTAAGATCTGCCACTGTGTCTTCGAAAAACTGCTTCACATCCAGAGTTTCTCTTGCAAGGAGATGGATGCCAAGCTCACATTTAGGAGGTGAAATCCCCTCTTCCTGGGCCCTGGTATATTGCCCTTCTCCACAGTTTTCCATAAGTCAAGGGATGTCCTACTCCAAAGTGCCCGCTTTGGTCTGCAGCAATAGCCTCCCACCTACCTCACGAGCAGACCACACCTGAGAAGTGGGAAACAGTCTGTGGGATTGCACCAGGATCACATTAGGATTATATGCTGGAGGAGATTAAGCAACAGCTCTCCCACTCTCCCCCAAAGCCCTGTCTAACAGTGCTAAATGCACCCCAGCTTAAGACAGGGGCAATTTAATCCTAGCAGGCTCTGTAAATCCCCAGCTCTTCTCTCTAGGCATCAGTCTTCCCCTCATCACTCTTGCACTTGCTGGAAGGTCAACCCTGACACTCTCATCTGCACCTCTCTTCCAGGGCACGGATGTGATTTATGAGCGCACCAAACTTTCCACGGCTGCAAGTGCCTGCACTGTGCACTGAGACAAACACTTACAACACACACCATGGGACAAGATGGGGCCCAAACACCTCCAGGGCTCTGGAGTGGAATGGTGCACCCGGCACTGGGCGCGCTGCCCGGATCCACCGCACAGCCAAGGACGTGCCTCGGTTCTCTGTGCTGGTCCTGAAGAATCTCGACATTTACAACAGTGGCAGGAGCAAAATTATTGCAGAACACGTGTTGTACGAACCTCATACGTTTGAGAAAGATGTTTAAATTGCTCAGCAGTGTTCTACTGAACAGCCACGGTGCAGAGAACCGCTGAAGCAAATCCAATTAATCCTGATGGGCCAAAATATATACACACATCTCAATTCCAAGAATTCTTAAATCTTCTTTATTTTTAAACCCAGAAAATAAAACATACCTTTTAATTAGGATTTATGGCTGTTTGTACCTCTGCTGGGAGAGAGCCCCGCAGGCCCCAGAGTGCTCTGCATAAATGCAGGCATGGATGGTAGAAACCAAAGGGGCCAAAAAAATTCAGAGAAGACAACAGGGCTTGCTCTTCCTGACCCAACCTTTTAATGCTCATCTATCTACAAGGATAATAGGAACTCAGGGGGCCACTCAACCAACTGCCTTTCTAATAAGATCACTAGTCCAAAAATAATCTTAATCAATTAAAATATTCCCAAACTGCAGCCAATACTCTTAGTTACAAGGTCATCTCCAACACACAACTTCCAAGGGAAACTAATTATTATAGCAGAGGTGAGGTAGGAACTGCACACCTCTGTTCAGTGCCAGCCTGGAGAGAATCTCTCCTTTGCTGTCCATTCAAGGCACAACAGCCAGAAGGAGCCCAAATTCTTTTCCTGTGTGTCAGGCTCTGCATTTTAATTTATGATGCTCTCTTATGAGCAATTTCACTGCCAGCATTGTACACAGATCAAGAAATAGACAGGTTTTCAAAGTTCCCTACACATTTAGTGGAAGGCAGCCACTATTCTTCTTCCTTATTTTTTAACCTGCTTCGTTTCACCAGATAGCAGGAAATCAAACTCCCATTTTAAAAATGCTTTTGCACATACTTAAGAGAACCTGACTCTGCCAGCAGAAACAGATACATCTCCACTCCCTCCTAAAAGCCCATAAATGGAAGCCAGTAGCCAGCATCCCACATCCTGCTCCCTCAAATCCACATCATAAACCACAGAAATCAGCTTCTACTGACTCAGGGAAGGAAAGGCTAGAGCAGAATGTCTCCAACACTAATGGTGCAGACTGCAAAGTTGAAAGGTCTGGGTAATTTTACTGCTCAACAGCAGTTGGGACCATCTAACAACAGTGCACAGCCAAACACCACACGTCCTGCATGGGAAATACGCAGATGAAAACCAGACTAATTTATTTTTAAAAACCAATTAAGATGTTGGAAGTCCAATGTTTGGCTCTAGCCAAGGCTGCTGCTGAAATTAATATCACACCCTACTTTATTAGTCTCTGACTTCAGAATCTGTTTCAGCTTTGCTGTCTTTCAGCTCATTAGAACAAACCTGTTGGAATTGGAGACTTGAACAACAAGACACAACGGGGCTCATGCCAGACATGCAGTTCCTGACACACAGAGGGAAGGGTTTTCATCGGGCTGTGAGGAGTCTGGATTCAGATCCATCTGATTTTCGAGGAGTGATCGCAGCAGAGCCATGGAGCCTTCCCGAGAGCCAACTCACACCACATTGTCCTCTGGGAACTGGAGGCACCAGGTCCCTTGGCACCAGCAGAGCCCGTGGGGACAGCAGGGCACTGCAGAGATACTCCCACGAGGCTCTGCTTCACTCGGATGGTCAGTGGTGCGAGCTGGTATCCTGGTTTCAGCTGGGATTGAGTTAATTTTATTCCTAGTAGCTGGTGCAGTGCTGTGTTTTGAATTTAGTATGGAAATAATGCTGATAACACACTGATGGTTCTTTGGTGCCAAGCAGTGCTTACTATAAATCAAGGACTCCTCAGTTTCCTGTGCTCTGACAGTGACCAGGTGTGCAAGAAGCTGGGAGGAACTGGCCAGAGGGATATTCCATACCATAGAACATCATGCTCAGTATATAAACGGGGGGAAATTGGCTGGGAGCCACTGATGGCTGCTCAGGGACAGGCTGGGCATCAGTCAGTGAGTGGTGAGCAATAGTACTGTGCATCATTTGTTTCTCTTGGGTTTTACTCACAGAATCACAGAATGGTTTGGAAAGGACCTTAAAGATCACCTCTTTTCAACCCCCTTGCCATAGGCAGGAACACCTCCCACTAGACCAGGTTGCTCATTGCCTGGCTTTGAACACTGCCAGGGATGGGGCATCCACAACCTCTCTGAGCATCCTGTTCCAGTGCCTCATCACCCTCACAGTAAAGAATTTCTTCCACATATCTAACCTAAATTTCTTTTCTTTTAGTTTGACCCCATTCCTCCTTGTCCTATCACTACATTTTCTCATAAAAAGCAGTTCCTCTCTCCCTCCTTTTCATTACAATTATTATTGATATTATCATTAGGATAATTAGTAGTATTACGGTATTTTATCTTGTTTCTATTACTAAGCTGTTCTTATCTCAACCCATGAGGTTTACTTTTTTTCAAATTCTCCTCCCCACCACAGTGAGGGGGGGTGTGGAGTGAGCAAGCAGTCATGTGGTACTTAGTTGCCAGCTGGGATTCAAGCACAACAGCTGGGCACTGTCATCCCATCTTTTCCATAGTAAGATGTCCCTCAGGCCATGCCTGGTCCTGAGGTGAGTGGCTGCTGTCACAGCTGATGAAGACAGGACAGGGCAGTGGCCAGGTATTTCAGATGATGTCCAAACACACCTCCCTCTGCACCACAGCCAAAATCTAAACTGGAACATTGACACACGGTGCTGATTTCCCTGACTGCAAGTATCTCCAAACACAGGAACACTTGGGCAAAGGGATGTTCCACACCAAAGGGAAGACAAGCCATGCAGAAATAGATGGCACCATCACCCTGGAGTCTCATCATATGTTCCCCGAGGGCTGGCAGAGCTGACGGATCTGGCAGAAAGAGCTTGTGAGACTTCATGCCAACTCTGAGTGCAGGCAGGTACTCTCCAAGCTCACAAAGGATCTACCCAGGAAAAACAGACCCTTCCAAAAGTTCCCACAGCAGATCAGTGGCATTTTGGGATTAAAAGCTGCAAATCAGTCTACGGGTCAGCACAACCTTTGGGCTGTGCTCAGTGCTCACGTTCGGCCAGGCCTGATGCCAGGGAACAATCATGTTTCAGACATGGCTTCGGAAAATCTTGGGGGTCAGTCTTTACCAACAGCCCAATTCAAGCAAGGGGCTCATGAGACAGACCAGGAATTGCTATTCTTGGAAAGAGCACTGTTGGGGACTATTTGAAATACTGTGTGTTTGTAGATGACCACCCAGCTTCTGGTGTGGGCAACCAATTCCCTTCAGGGTTTAAACAGCCGGGGGAGACAGGAACCACTCTGCTCATTCGTCATGTCTGCGTTTTCTGAGACACAGTTTGCACAAAGAAGGTCATCTCCTCTTCCTTCCACAGAGCCAGAGAGACTGTTCTTATTTTGTCCAACCCTTTCCAAAAAAAGAGAAGTGTTCCCCGAATCCAGGATTATATATAGCAGAGATCAGAAAGCCTCACGTCCAGAAAACTTCTTTCTGATGCAGCTCTGCAGATGCCACAGCATAGACATGAGCAAAGAAAGAGAACTTGGCAAAATAACATGGATGAGCTTGATAATCCAGCATGACTGAAAAATTCCTGGGAGAGGCAGTCTGCCAAAGATCATCAAAAGTGAGAAGCTGGAGGCTTTCCAGGTGCAGCTGCTACAAGATCTGCTGGTCTGGAAGCAGAACTAGGGACTTGTTCTATAGATACCTGCCAAGAGACTGCCAAGGAAGAAAGCCATCGAATCAATGATGCCCAAATTGTCCTTGTAGCTTTTGATTCATAAGGAACCATGTCCTAACAGATGCAAGATTAATTGAGAATGTATTGTTCTCTAAAATTGCTATTGATCTGAGCTTCCCACACCTCTTCTTGAACACACAACAAGGTCTTACCAGAGCAAGAACAACAGTTAGAAGGTTCAAAATTGAAATTCAGCTTGATGTACACAGAAGAGCTGAGACAGTTACAGAAGGCAGACAGTTATTTTTTTGAGATCCCAAGTAAATCACAGTTTTGCGTTTGATTTTGCAGAAAACAACACGACAAGAGACTGTGGCACTGGATCTGTAAGCTGATGACTCACAGAAAGAGACTGAACTGAATAAATCCACTCATTCAACTGACTGAACTGTTGTCACTTAAACAGAACCTAATTGGCTCTTTAACGGCCTCTCTGAGCATATCCTTTTCTGTAATATGACCGATTATGCCATCAGAATTTATTGTTTATAGACAAACTTACAGAACAGTGAGAGAGCCTAACCTTTTTATAGATGTGTTTTAAGAGACGTTTGTTTCCTCTTTTTCAGATACGTGCACATTGAGATGAATAATTGCAGACAATAACAGGTCCTGATCTTTTATGTACTGCAGCAGCTCTTATAGCTGCTGATTTCTTTTTTCCTTATAGGTTTCACCATAAAGGCCAGTGATGCAGTAGACATCTGAAGTTAACTTAGCATATTGCAGAGCTAAGGGTTTAACCCCACTGAACTATTACTGCCATATGTTCCATTTCTTTCAGGGAATTTCCCAATGGGAAAGAACTCAGACAATGTGAAGAAAAAACATCCAATATCGTTTGCCCTACAGCTTCTTACTGTTTATTTCTAGTGCTTTTCCCCTCCTCACATGATAATCGCCTTATTGGAGAGCAGCACACTGCAGATGTGGGAGCAAAAGGGACTTGATTTAAGATCTACAGCTAGAGAGTGAACTGAAACGCTTTTGAAAATGGTGGAATTACAAAAAGCAGCTTAGGGTCCCCAATCACCAGGAAGACAGAGCAAAGCCTTAAGAGTCACACATAAAACGCTGATTCTAATAATTTCCCCTCGTGCGGCTCGCTCGGTTGAGCACAGGTTCTCGGGGCTCTGGGTTTCTCCCAGGCAGGAGTTCCTGAGCTCATCCCAACGCCCGTGTAACCAACACAGACATTTCAATCTTTAGAGTAATGCTGATGTGTGTAAGCCAACGCTGGGGATCAGAGATCTGAGCCTTGACACCTCAGCCAGGCACTCCCACACCACATTCACCTTTACACCCTACGGAGGTGGGTTACAAACTTGGATTCCTGTAATTCAGGATCAGTTTACTAGACACTGGCTGTCTCTGAGCTACTCACGAGCCTGTGTTCTGAATCATTTTCTTATCTATTTGCACATAATACAGAATCATGTTTCTAAGGTTTAGCTGGAAATCAATCAAATAAAAATTATGAAAAAAAGATTTGTAAAGGGATTGAGGAAAGGTTACTTTTAAATTACGTTTCAGATTTGGTTCTGAGAGGATTTGGTTATCAAATCCCAGACTCATAACTCACCCTCACGAAGCACACCATTCATTTCCTAGTCAAATAGGATTTGATTCATCTCATATGTAAGAAAAGGAACGGCACGAGATCCTTTGCACAAAGCCCAACCCAGGCACAACACCGAAGGCTGCTCGGGCACTGTCCTGCAGCAGCAGGGCCCAGCACAGGCTCTGGGCACCCCAAACCCATCACTGACCTCTCCATCACTGTCAGATATAACAATAAATGCATCCACAAAACTGCGCTTCTTCTTGGCATTCCTCTTCTCATCCTCATCTTCCTCCCCATCCTGACCTCTAGACTCCAGGCCCTGCGTGGGCTTCTTCCTCCTCGGCATCCTTCACTCTGAAACAGATGAAAAGATTAAAAGCCATTTGTTTCCTTCTGATTTAGATTTCCCCTACCAGTCATCCTTTTTTTTTTTTTTTTGCTATTTTTAGGCAAAAGACCCCAGGCACTGAAACCTTATTACAAAGCGTGGTGGATTTAGCGTTACTGGGAGCCACATGTACCAGTCACCACTCATCTAGTTAAGAACACTTTATTACAGCTGATTGCTAAAAAGGGGTTTCAGGGGAGCAGCAACACAGACTAAAGCCACTCTGAATGCCTTGTTCCAAAGCAATGAGGCTTTCCTCTCAAAGCCCATCAGCAAACTCCTCCACAGCATCACTTTACAGTGGATCTCCCACCCTCCAATACAACTTCCCCTCCTCAGCCCCACACCTTCACCAGAACAAAGCAGGTTGTGGCAGCAGATCAGGCTGACAGTTGCACACCAGACCAAGAAGCCCCCACAGCACAGCCCTTTGTCAGCGTTTGTATTCAACAAAACCAGGGGGAAAGGCATTGTTCCTTCAAGGATGCTGTCCTGCCCTCAGCACCACTTGGTGCACAGCTGCTCCAGCACTACAGACAGGGAAAACACAGGCACTGGCAGCAGGCAGGCTGGAAACAAGACAACAGGTTTATCTGGCAGCCTGGGTTTCTCAATGACCGGCAGCCTCCGGAAGAACTCCGGGCAGACATGCCCAAACCATCCGCATTAACAAAGGCACTTAACAAGCAGCAAGGAACCTGCTGAGCGTTATTAGTGCAAACCTGAGTGCTCTGTGCACGCAGGTGCCCACACAGGGCAAGCTGGTACTTCAGCATCCCTTCCCTTGCCAGCCCATAGACTGCTGGAGAGGGATGCACAGCAAGCATCAGCTGCTTGGATCCAAAAGGGCTCCGAGGAGAGGACTGGGAAGAGATCTCAGTGAAGGAGAGCAGCAGGAAGGCACACAGAGTTAAACCACCCTTTCCTGCCTGTGCTTGCTGTTTGCCAGATAACTCAACAACAACATTTGGTGCTTCCTGAACTGTGATGTAAAAGAGCCTTACAAAGCAGGCTGAGCATGACCAGCTCTGTTGAAGTTAAACATGTGCAGAGAGTGGTTAAACAACAAGCCCCTCATTTCACACCAGAGAACAGCAGAGCTGGAAATGCAAGTCAAGTTGGCTGGTTCCCAGACCAGTGTCCTTCCACAGCATCACTCTGCTTTCCTTCAAGATCACTCAAATAGCTCAAGTGTGCTGCTTAGATCTAAAATAAGAGGAAGAGAAGATGCAACAGAGACTGTACATCACCCAGGATAGAGCCAAACCCTTCCCTGTAACACCACAAAATTGCAAACAGACGCTGTGTATAGAAACAGTAACGAGCAGGGAGTCCAAAATCCCCATCAGTGCCGAGAACTGCAGTGCACTGCTCCATCTACAGTCCAAGCAGCAAGGTGAGGAATAACATCGCTCCAGCCCTACTATCCACAGCCTTCACAGACTCCCTTCGCCTCCCTCCCTCTGCAAAGACATGCACACACACGCAAAGACAAAAGACGATTATCCTGATGAGTCATGATTTGAACCGAAGGTTTTCTGAGCCCTCTGAAGGCAGAATACTGTACAAATGGCAAAGTGACTGAAGGACCACTGCAGTACCTCCGTGTTTGTCTGCTTAGGAACCACAGAATGGTTCGGATTGGAAGGGACCTTAAAGATCATCCAGTTTCAACCCCCTGCCATGGGCAGGGACACCTTCCACTAGACCAGGTTGCTCAGAGCTCTATCCAACCTGGCCTTGAACACTTCCAGGGATGAGGCAGCCACAGCTTCTCTGAGTAACCTGTGCCAGTGCCTCACCACTGTCACAGGGAAGAATTTTTTTCTAATATCCAATCTAACCCTGCTCTTTGTCAGTTTGAAGCCATTATAGAAAGAGAAATAGAAATAAGCACTGCTTTTGGAAAAGCTCTGGCTCCTGCAAAACAACGCTGTTCAGCTCCAGCTGAGCTGAACTCAGGTAATGTTCGAATATCCTCATTGTAGCTTCTCCATTTTTTTATCTTTTGCTCCAAATGGTTTCTTTGCCCTCCCTGTCCAGGGAGATGAGCCAAGCCTCACACCCAGCTGCTGTACCCGTGGTGGTGGGGAACATTCCCTTATTGTTGGAAAACCACTCACATGTGCTACAAGGAGCACAGAAAGGCCCACAGAGGGTCACTGGTCTTGGAAAGGCAGCCCATAAACCTCCTTACCCTCACAACAAAAGAAACAGCAACAAGGAACTGCTATGTTGCCTTTTATTTTTTTTAAATCCACACTGGTATCACCATCTCTCCTCTGACTCTGTGATACATCTTCTGCTTGGTGCTCTGTGCTAAATAAGAGATCACTAAGAAATATCAACTGAAGTTATGATGAGTCACCTACCTTCAACATTTAAAGGAGAGAAAAGAGGAGATGTAAGAGATGTAACCACACAACTCCCACAGCGCTTCTGAAAATGAAGGGACTTGTGGCAAAGAGAGTCTCTGGAAATGTAACTAAGGGAACAAGACAAGTAAGAGATCAGTCGTAGCTGTGCTAGTCTGAGGCTGTGAGTAGGAGAGCAGCAATAGCTTTTATTAGACAAGCTGGTATAGCTGAGAGAAGAAAACATGCATCAGAGCACAGCCCTCCTCTTCAGGCAGGGAAGTCAACCATCTATTGCTTTTAGCACCCTTGGAAAGGACAGTTGTCAGTACCTGAGGGGATCATACCTGTTTTCAGACCCAGCAAAAAATAGGCCAAAGACTGAATTATCTAAAACTACCTTTGCAATTTGGTTCACAGACTGATTTTGCAGTTATCCAGATTTTTTTTCCAACTCTGAATTTAAGAGAATTTCTTTGTAAACGCTCTGACAGCAAAGGTGACCTCCTGACAAGGGACTCGCACATGCCACGCTTCTCCAGTCACATTTTTAGGGATATCCTTGAAGATCCCCAACTTGTGATTATTTGTCATTTTCCCTCTCATCTATCATTTTGATGAATCAGAAAGCAATTACCGACAGAATAATTCTAAATCTTGACACTGCAGCTACAGACCTGCCAAGCTGTGACAGCTTGAAAAATGCTCGAAAAACGGAGCCAAAAAAAATGAATGACTCTCATCCCCGGATGAGTTCCTGAGCCGTTGGAGACACAGGCTGTCGCTTTGTAAACAACTCCCCCCCGCCTTGGGAAGCAGAGCCATGACGCTTCCCGTGCTCAGGCGGGTCAGCACCACACGCCTCCATGGAAATATCATCCCTGGACCCTCGGCTCGACCCGGCACGCAGGGCCCAGCTGATGCTCCGCGAGCAGGACACGAGGGCTGGCAGCGCCTCGGGGAGAGAGAAATTGTTTACGGGATTGATCCGTTTATAGAGCTAGCTCTTCGCAGAGAGGGCACGGGCACGGCAGAGGCCACGCACGGCCGAGTGCATCCGAGCTCTCGGGAGCTGCTCCGTGCTCCAGTGCCCTCGAGTCCCACGCGCAGCACCTCCCTTCTCCAAGGACAGCTGAGAAAAACGGTTCCCCCCCCTCTATGTGGGAGGAAAGTGACCCCATCCCCAGACCACGCCCAGGGTCCCTCTGTCCCCTTCCCGGCCCGCTGCCTTCGGGCAGGGAGGGCTCTGCAGGGAAAGGATGGGGTCAGGGATACTCAACAAGCTGCGGAGAAGGATGGGGGTCCCAGGCGGGATGGGGGTGAGCTCGGGGGAAGGTGATCAGCCACAGGTGAGCAAACAAGAGGGAGGGGAGAGTGCAGGGGCTGCCCCGGGAGAAGGGAGCCAGGCCTGTCAGGGGGAACAGGAGGGGCGGGAGCACCCTGGCCTTAGGGGATAGGCCAGGGCAAAGCTCTGGTTTTGGGGTTCCTTTCCAAGGGGACAGGCCAGGAGGAGTTCCAGGGTATCTCTAGGCACTGCACCTCCAGGGAAGGAACACGGGAACTGCCCTTGGGGGTGGGACGGAGGGTGTCCCTTCCCCAGGGGGCAGCGCTGGGGGCCGGTCCCGGGCCACCCAGAGCGGGGGCCGGTGGTCACGCAAGGGGGGGGGCGGAGGTGGGGGAAGGGGGTCAGCCCCGGGGGCCACGGGCCGGGGAACGGCCCCGGGCGGAGGAAGGGGGATCCCTCACAGCCCCGGGAGCCCCGCGGCGAGTCGGCCCCGGGCGAGCCGCGGGGCAGCAGCAGGCCCCGCAGGGCACAAGGTACTCACCGGGCCTGGGCCGCCCCGTTGCCCGCGGCCTCCCCGCCAGGTCCACCCGCACCGGCCCCGGTCGGCGGGTCCCGCACCCGCGCTCAAGTTGGCGGCGGAGGCCTCATTGCCCTCACCCAAGATGGCGGCGGCGGCTTCGCTGCTCCTCACGTGGCCGTCGGGGCGCTGAAGCGGGCGGCGCCATGTCCATGGCGGGCGGGGCCCGGGCGCCTCGCCCTGAGCCACAGGCAGTCTCGCCGTTTTCTCAGCCTGGGGCGCCGCTTCCTCCAGAGGAGGATGGGCTGCGTCGCTTAAACACTCACAAAGACCGGCCGCCACCATGTCGCGCTCTATACTTATGCCCACAACCAACATGTCCGCCGCCGCCTCCCCTGGCGGGCGCGGCGCTCTCGCGGGAGGCCGCCCCGCCGTTGCTAGGCGCGGAGGGGGCGCGCGGGCGGGCTCTCGCGAGAACAGCGTGAGGCGGCGGTGGTGGCCATGGCGGACGGGGCCGGTAGCAACGGGGACGCTGCGGGGCCGCCGGTGGGCAAAGAGGCGGGTGAGGCGGCGGGACCGGGGGCGGGCGGGTGGCCGGACCTCCACGAGGTTCCTTGCAGCCCGGTCGGACGTCGCGAGGTGCGGGGCGGCCCAAGCAGGGCCGCCCCGCACCTCCCGGGGTCCGACCGGGCCGCTGACGCCCCCGTTCTGTGCCCCCCCCCCCCCCCCCCCCGGGGCGGCCGATCCGGGGGGACGGACACATCTTCACCGAGGCGCAGTGCAAGGTGTGCAGCGCCCTGCTCATCTCCGAGTCGCAGCGGCTGGCGCACTACCAGGTAAAGAACGGGGAGCATCCCCCCACCCCAGCCCGCCCCCCGGGCGCGGCGGGGCACAGAGCGGGTCTTTCTCTGCTTTCCCCAGAGCAAGAAACACGCCAACAAGGTGAGGCGGTACCTGTCCATCCACGGTGGGGAGGAGGGTGCCCACGGGAAGAAGATGAAGCTGGAGGCAAAGCAGGTGAGCGGGGACTCGATTGCTGCCTGTCAGTAAGGTGTGTAAATCAGTGTCTGTGAAGTGTGGATGATAAGTCATGAGGAGCAGCTGAAGGGGCTGGGGGGGCTCAGGCTGGAGAAAATGAGGCAGTTTAGGCCTTATTGCTTTCTACAATTCCCTGGCAGGAGGTTGTAGCCAGGTGGGGGTCAGCCTCTTCTCCCAGGCAACCAGCCACAGAACAGGAGGAAAAGGCCTTAAGCTGTGCTTGGGGAGGTTCAGGTTGGACATCAGAAAGAGTTTCTTCATGGAAAGGGTTGTCAGTCCCTGGAATGAGCTGCCCAGGAAGGTGGTGGAGTCACCATCCCTGGTGTCTGAGGAACGACTGGATGTGGCACTCAGTGCTCTGGTCTGGTTGACAAGGTGGGGATCAGTCACAGGTTGGACTTCATGATTTCAGAGGCCTTTTCTAATCTTAATGATTCTGTGATTCTGTAAAGTGTCTGAGAGGAAGATAGGACCAGATAGTGTGAGAGGATGGACCAGGCTCTGCTTGGGGTTGTCCAGCAATAGGACAAGAAGCAACAGGCAGAAGCTGATGCACAGGCAGTTCCACCTGAATGTGAGGAAGAACTTCGTTCCTGTGCAGTGACTGAGCACTGAAACAGATTGTCCAGAGAGGGTGTGGAATCTCCCTCACAGGAGATATCCCAGAACAGTCTGGATGCAATCCTGTGCCACGTGCCCTGGGATGGCGCTGCCTGAGCAGGGAGGTGGGACCAGATGACCCACTGTAGTCCCTTCCAACCTGACCCATCCTGGACTCCTCAGGGCTGAATATGGCACAGCAGGACCTGCTGGACTAAAGGCTGTTTAACAGCCTTGTAAGTGAATGAGGAAAAGACTCTCAGAAAGGGCATTGTGAGAACTGAGGAGCTCAATGGCAGGTGTTTCACCAGCCCTTGTCCCAGCTCTTGCTGCCCTCCCCAATCAAACAGCCTCTGTGACTATTTCTTCTCCTTTTAAACAAATGCACGTTGCCTTTTTTTGATGGTTTTGCTTGAAATTGCGGAGAAAAAATAGGAGCAACAGCTTGTGAGGAGTATTGTTGCATAACATCACACAGAGCACATTGGGTTCACCATCCACGGGAATTTGCTTCCCAGAGCAATCCTTGTTGTACTTGTGTGGGTTCCCTCAGCCAGTAGCTGAAGCCTGTTGGTCAGTAAAGGCCCCACGTTCCATTCAGCCATCTGTCTGCCCCTGGCTCCCTTGGGGAACAGATTCTACTTTTATGATTGCTTCAGCTCTAATCCCTAACTCTGGCATTTGCAGGGAGGTGGGGGATAATGGCGGATGCCTTCGCACATAGTGTCAGGCTGAGAACTGCCTGGTGCTCCCTGTGCTGCTGGAATCATGTTGCAGATGACCCAGCTGATAGTGATGTTTGCGCTGCTCAGTTCACACCTTGCAGGGGACGAGGCTGCCTGGTCCAGTTTTGGCAGCCACACACTTAACCATGTCCTTCACCCAAACAGGCGAGGGTGGCCCTTCTGCCTGGAGTGTTTGCCAAAGGGTTTAAAAAGGGTAATCTGGTGCAAGAACACTCTACAGTAAGGAAGAGCATGATGCTGCATCATGGAAGTCCTACTCAGTCACACTTCTTAGCACCCAAATGTCTCTGGCTACCTTTTCTTAGACTCTGAAATTGTAGCATTTCTTGTCATAACCTTTTCTCAGAACCCCCAAACTGTAGTGTTTCTCCTTATAACCAGGAGGCTGGACGGGGTGACCTGCAGAGGTCCCTCCTGGCATCAGCCACTCTGCGGTTCTCTGTGCACAGGACAGCAAGCAGGAAGGCAGCAACGGGGAGGACAGGAACAAGTGTTGTCCCATCTGCAACATGACCTTCTCCTCTCCAGCCGTGGCAACATCTCACTACTTGGGCAAGACTCATGCCAAGAACATGAAGCAGCAGGCCCCCAAAGCGGAAGGTATGAGTGTCTGCAGTGCCTCTGCGTTGTCCTGAGGGGCTCTTGAGAGGTTTGTTGCACCCCAAGTGTGAGCTCTTGTGAGGGTGTGTGTGCTCTTTGTTATGAATTAGAAGAAGCAGTGCACCTCCACAGACCTGGCTGTGACAGTCTGCTCAGTGGGCAAAAAAGTTGTGTGGATTTTTGGTTTGCTTTGTTTGGGAGAAATGCAGCTGGTAGCAGAGTTGTCCCCATCCCTGTGTGCAGGGACCAGGAGTGTGATGTTACACTGTAGAAATGCCTGTCACAGGATATGATGCTCACTGAAAGCTTACAGGGATTGTAGTGACTGGTGAAACTCCAATATGGCAAATTCCTCAGAGCTGCTCTGCTACAACAATGTGGCCTCTGAGGTTCAGGGACTGGTGAGCTGCAGGTAGCTGGGGACTGGGAGAGTACAGCTGAGGAGCATCAGTATATGCTTGTCTGACCATGTCTGCCTGGGGTGCAGCTGCCTGTGTGTCCCACCCCTTTGCTAGCAGCCGGAAAGGCCCGGTGGATGGGGAGGGAAACCCTCTCTCCAGGGCAGGTAGGGGCAGCCACGAGCTTGGTGGACTGCAGGTGCTCAGGATGGAGGGAAAACACAGCGTTTGAGTGCACCTGAGGGTGGCAGCTTGTGCTGGCTCTGAGCTGGGATCTTCCAGCCAGAAACTGTCCTGGGTGTCTTCATGGCTTTGCTAAGATGTGTGTGCAGAGCAAGGCCACCTCTGAGGTCAGGGTGGCCCGTGGGATGTTTTAATTCTTTGGAGCCCTTGCTTTTGGGTAAGACAGGAGCCTGCAGGGAGGGGTGGGCGTGCACTGAGCAGTCTGGTGCGTGCCTTGGTTTTGGCATGAGAAGAGCTCTCTGATCCCTAGAAGGTTTGTTGCTCTGGTCTTTGGCTGAGTGGCTGCACGTTTCTCCATCACACAGGAAGCCAGTTCCCTGTGTGGATTCGCTGTGTCAAACATAGTCCCGTTCATGCTGTTTCTCAGGCAAGACTCCTCCTGAACTCAGTTCACAATCAACTCTTGCAGCTGCACGGTGCTTCCAGAAACCCACTGCCTTTGCTGTGCAGGGGCTTGTGCCCCTATTCTGGCTGGGGAATGGTAACAGCAGGTGGAAGCTCATTCATACCCACTGTTTCATGAATACAGTCATGCTTGCATTAAGGAGAAATGTGCAAATCTGTTGGATTTTTTTAAACTCTGAAAGTTTTCCTGGTGTATTCTGACTTATCTTGCCACATGTTTTTAAATTCTGCGGCGTTATGGGAAGAGATTGGAGCATTGTGAATTTATCAAGGTGTCTTACATTGTCTAGGTTTGGGGGTTAGATGTAGCAGGTTATGAGTTTCAATGTGAGTTTGGGGGAAATAAAGTGACTGGGTTTTACCTGTGAGTTCTGAGACTGACCAAGAGTTTGGATCCACCCAACAGAAGCAGTGCCCCCACAGAAACACCCTGCTGCTCTCCCCACGTCTACTGCATCTTCTAAAGAAGAGAACAAGGACATTACTGACCCAGACAAGTTCTGTAGCCTCTGCCATGCCACTTTCAACAACCCCCTTATGGCAAAGCAGCACTATGTAGGCAAGAAGCACAGAAAGCAAGAGACCAAACACAAGCTGATGGCGCACTATGGCCGAACCCCTGATGCACCTGCATCGTCCTTCATGGGTGAGTTCTCAGCAGGGAGGCTGATAACCAGCTGGAGAGCAGGGTGGGAGAGCAACAGAATGTGTCTGACAGGCCTTTGGACGAGAAAGTCTGTGTGGAGGGAGCAGGGGAGAAATGCTCATGATGAGGGACTTGATTATACACCATAAGATTGATTTGGCTGTAACCCCCCAGCAGCAGATGTTTTAGACTGTAGCTACTCGTGACAAGCTTTGGGTTGTGTTTTGTGATGTTGTTTAATCGGGGACGCATCCTTTTTATTCTCTGTGCAGATAATCCAGGGATTTTGGCCAGTACTGTTTCTTGTTAGGTGATTGCATCCAAAATGGAAAGATAAAAGTGGCATTTGATGCTTAAAAATCATCTTTGGGGGGGACTAGCCAAAGATGGAAGGAATAGGTTTAACTGCACCTGCTGCTTCAAAGCACATGAAAGCCAGAGAGATTTCTCCCTGAATGCTTTTCTGCCTCTGTGTGGGCACTTCCATCTGATGAACTAATGCAACTCTCTCTGGAGCAAGCAAGAATGTGGGGAAAAAAACTCCAGAGCTATTAAGGAGGAACTTTAGGCAGACAGTTAAAACTCTTCTGGTTTATGATCTGCTGCTTATGAGCACTTGTATGTGATGAAAGCCCTCAGAGTCCAGTGAAAGCATTAGGAAAAGGCCCTTGTTCCTCCCAACAGCCTTCTGTTGGACCAGGAAGTCTTAATACCTGCTGGATGCTCAAGGTAAATAATAAGCAGACAAATCATCTTAAAATCTTCATCAAGGGCTCCTTTCTCTGTCGTAAAAACCCACACAAGCAGAAGATTAATTATTCTAATTCTTTGCAGGCCACCTTTAGATACCGGTAGCACTTATGACAAATGAGGCTCAATTAGCCAAGTAATGTTCTCTCCCACATTGCGTGGCCGTGTGGGAGATGGAGAAGGTGCTCGGTATCTCGTGTTACCCATCTGCTCTGCACCTAATTAGTGGGGTCTGATGAATGGTTCTACTTGAGTGTGACTCAGGCGCTGACAGTGGCAGGAGCCCCGGCCCAGGTGGGCTGGGTAGGTGGGCAGTGCCCTTGCCCGTGTGATTGATGTGTCCCAAGAAGTGCCAGCAGAACTGGAGTACATACAGACACATCTCCGGGGCACTTCAGCTGTTCTGGAGAGTTTCAGAGCCTGGGCTGTAATTCAGGGGGGATGGGATGGGATGGGGTGGGATGGGATGGGATGGACTGTAGTCAGGCATATTTTCTCCCACTCTCTTTGCTGTCTCTGTGTGCCAACAGCCACACCTGTTCCTAAACTCTCTGCTGGGACCTGGCTGGCAGCAGGTGTTCTTTGCAGTGCAACACTGAGGTGTTTGTCTGCTTAAAGTCCTCTGGGAACCAGAGGTTTGGGGTGCAGAAGTGCAGTTTAGACAACTTCATGCACACACGTGTTGGCTGGATTTGCAACAGAGAGATCTTGACCTTGGTGGTGCAGGGAGGCAGACCTGAGACTGTATTGGCTCCTCTGGCCTTTCCTGCCCAGATCCAGATCCATTTTAAGAGGTCAATGTCCCACTGGAGTCTGGAATCTCTGAGGTGCAGCAGCCACGTGGGGAAGTGTCTGTTGCATGTTTCGTTGTGCTTCCCGCTCAGTGATTTGCTGCTCTGCACCCCTGGGATCCACGTCCTCTTTCATCTTAATGAAACGTTTTCCTTGTGAGACTCCCAGGCAGAGCCCTTCCCCAGTGAGCCAAAATTCAGGAACGCTTAATATCTTGAGGACAACTGCCAGAATTTTTCCCTGAGAGAGAATCCTGTGCTGCCATGCTTGCCTGTTTGGTATCTGTGACCTCCTGAACTTTCAGTCTGGCTGGAGTTGTCATGTTACACAAAACCATTGATCCTGTCTAGTACAACTATTGTTGGAAACTATTTTTTTCCTGGCAGTTAACTGATCCGCTGACTGTAACCAAACTGCTTGAGGACAGAGCTTAATATCCTCAGTTGGCACCTCAGCAAGGCTTAGCAGAATGCTGCATTGTGGAGCTGGACATCGGGTGTAATCTCCTCTGGCTGTTTTTATTATTGAAACACTATGAGCTTACAAATTCAGTATCTCCCTCATTCTCTGTTATGAGATTTCCAGATCAGGAGAAGTGAGAATGTGGGGAAAAAAATGGAGTTGCAAAGGCAGTATAGCATCGGGGTTGGGATCCTAATGCTAAGACTTTTACTATGTCTGATACTGTGACCTATTTGTAGGAAATGTGTCTTTGTTGTTATCGATGAACAAACCCATGTTCTCATTAGGAAAGCTTTTTTTGTCTTAGTGATACCCTCACAGTGACTGGCTGATACACAGTGGGGTAGTGGGATTGTGTGACCTCCTTGCCTGGTCAGGCTGTTGACTTGTTATTTGTCTTTGTGTAGGGTTGTTTAACACATGAGGTGATTGATTATCTCGCTTGTTTCTAAGTCAGGCACCAGGTTTGGCTGGCTGTGTGTGCTAACACTGCTGTCTGTTTTCAGCCGGGAAGGGCTACCCCTGCAGCACATGTAACATAGTGCTGAACTCCATAGAGCAGTACCAAGCTCACATCAGTGGCTTCAAACACAAGAATCAGTAAGTAACATTCTTGTCTAAGTGTGTTTCCAGCCTCGCTGGTCAAATCAATGGCCTAAATATAACCTAAAATGCGGTTTTGAACGCGTATCTCCAGCTGACTTCCAAGCAGAACAGCAGGGTCTGTGCGGGCTCTCTCTGTGTGTCCTGACGCCACTCCAACAGCTCCCTCTGCAGACAGCCCGGCTGTGCTGCTTCCAGTTTCTTTCGGTTCCTGATAGTTCAGCTCAGCACAGACGTTTGCAGTGAGCCTGACACCCATTAAACACGGTTTCTCTTAACAGCTGAGATTTTAATTTAATTAAGGACTGGCTCAGTGGAGATCTGCTTGCCATTCTAATCTCCCTTGGGGTTGCTTGTTGTAAAATTTGGCATGGAGTCAGCGTGCTCCAGAAACCTGGACTATATTCCTTCACTCCCTCTCACAGCTGGCAAGTTAAATAATGGCATCCCCTGCATATATTATTAATTGAAAAAAATCAGGTTGCCAGGTGATTAACACCAAAAATACTTGTTCTGAACACTGTCAAAGTTCAGATCTTTAATTTAAGAGCCTTCACTAAAAGAGACTCAATAATGAACCCGGGTTGCTTAGAAAGCTTCTTAGAAGGAATAAGTATTAGGAAGCCCTACCTCAAGTGAGGACAGGCTCGTAGCCAAATTTCCCAAATGAGTCAGGAAGAAAACTGGAGTCTCTTGTTGCTTGTCTATGAAATAACAGCCCCATGGTCCCTCGGCTCTCTGGAGTACTTCATTGGAAGACTTTTGCTCCATCCTGCATCCCAGAAAAGTTTCAGCTTTCAAACAGCACAACTGAATGAGTGAATAGGAAGTATCCCATTCCAGAGAGATAGCATTGAGGATGTTCCCAACACACACACACACACATGAATGTTCCCTTTAAGGACACAGATGTTGTCATAGCTGTTGCAGCCACTTTTCAGAAAGCTGCTCTGGATTCAGCCGTGCAGTCCTGTTCCAGCTCCTGCAGCCTGCGGAGAGGCAGGATGCTTGCTTTGTAATGGGAGCTCTTTAGCAGTCCTTGAGCTGTGCCACGGCTAATTCTGCCATGCTAAAGGTGTCTGTTTACACACAGGCACAGAGGGCAAGGATGCACTTGGAAGGTTTTCTGGCAAGTTGTTGCCTTGGCTGCAGTGGGCTGTTGCTCTGCTGACAGCCGTGCCTGCTGAGCAGTGATTGCAGCTGGCACATTTCAGACCATTTGTGACATTGTCTCCTTTTTTTCCTATGTTTTCCTCTTGCTCCCTTCGACGTGCAGGATGCCAGGAGCAGTGCCAGTTGTCGGACCGTTCCCACCGCAGCAGTATGTCCGGGAAGAGTCAACTGCCCCAGGAGGCTACAGTTACTTCAGCCAAGACTTCTAGAGCAAGTTGCAGCGCTGTTCTTGGAGTTGTTGGTGGCCCCAGAACGCACATCGTTTGCCAGCCCACAACGGTTTCATTATCCCTCTGGATAAGCAAAACCCTACCCTCCTGTATGCACTCGTTGAGCAGAACGAGGACTGAATCTGTCAGGAAAAGGATCCAGCTGGAAGAGACTTGCTAGACAGCAAATACTTCACTCCCTTTAGAGTAGTTTTCATTGTGTAATTGCTTCCTGTGAAGGTGGGTGCGGTGTGAAAGGAAGTGTGTATCTGGTGTAAAGGAGGGTTTGGCAACAGGCTGGTAGTGGCCACCTCCTCCCTGTCCCCACTCTGGAGGGCTGCCCATCCTGCTGCTGGGCTGCTCTCAGAGGGACACCAGCACCTGTGGGCACGCCTAGGTGTGACAAGAGGGGAACTGGAGCCAGGCTGTGGGGCCAGAGCCACCCACAAGCCTGGGGAGGCTGAGGACAGAGAGTGGCCCCTGTCCCCAGGTGTGCCCTGATGCTGGCATGCTGTCAGCCCAACTCTGTTCATCCCTGCCCTGGACCAGGGCTCTGGCTGCCTCCCTGGGCTGAGCCCCGGCGCTTCCCAGGCTGGCAGACACGGGGAAGGGCATGAGCTGCCCGGCAGCCACATCCCCCACGGAAGCACCGCAGTCCCCTGCCCTCACCACGGCAGCTCTGTGGGGCCAACTGCTGCTCCAGAAGTGCAAGGCTGGGCCATGGGGCTCCCCCTGAGCTGGGGGGAGCACAACCTCAGCTGCAGCCCCAACCACTGCCATCCCTCGTGGCCTCACTGGCTCCAGCAAGTAAATCAGGTGCAGATGTGGAGTCAGGGCCGGGTGCCTGCTTGCGATTAGGGGCTGGGAGCATCGGGGTGGCCCCGTTCCTGCCTTACAGCCCCCTGCCGTGGCTGCAGCTCTCCCCAGTGCTATACAGGGGACAGGGCTGGGAGGCAAAGATCCTGCTTGCTTGGCCCACAGGTGGGCACCATGGTTCCCAGCCCAGCACATGGCATGTGCCACATCCCCAAGGGGAGCAGCACCCATCCTGGCCCCATGCACCCTGTTCCCTGTGCTGCCTGCGGTACCAGCGCTCCCCCACACAGCTGGGACAGGAAGGGGCAACAGGACTGCAGCAGGGACAAGACATGGCACTGCCTGCTCTGCTGCCAGGCTACCCCCACCCCACATTTTCGCCGCTCAGCCCTCACTGCCCCAGTCTGTGAGTGCTCCTGTGCCATGCTGTGGCCAAAGCCCAGGACCTCAGTATCCCTGTCTTGCAGCCCCTGTGCTGGGCCCCACATTCTTGGCTCCCCAGAGGGAGCAGCAGGTTCATGTTTGCCAAGTTCTGCCTGGTTAAACCTTAACTGAGCTGGGTTGTTCCATCAGTCCCTCCCAGCTGGAGATAAGGATGGGCAGGCAAGACCAGGGCCTGGTGAGAAGCACTGCCCTGAGCCTAGCTGCTCACCTCCAGCACCGCACCCAGCCCCTGCAGAGTACCCTGCCCAGCCTGGGGTTGCTGCCCCTCTGCCATGGGCCCTGCCTGCCTTGGTGGGTCCCCATGGATGTGAGGGCAGCAGATTGTGGCTGAAAGCTGCCATGTGGCCAGTGGGGCTGGATGGAGCTGGAAGCCCTCGTGCTGGGGCTCACCCCTGTGCTTCAGGGCTGGCCCACTCCCTCTGTGCCAAGGGGTTCCCATCACCCCAGTACATGGCATGAGCTTGCTCAGCCTCAGCTCCTGGACCCCATACACATATAGGGTACAGGGAGCTGGGGCTCCTGCCCCTCAAACAACTGCTGTTCAGAGGAAGCCAAGAGAAACTTCCAGGAGGAAAGAGCCCCCCAGGCTCCGGCCCCCCAGGAGCCACGGTGCCGCGCGTGCTCACGCTGGCCACAGGTGCCACCACAGCGGGAGTGTCGGCGAGCGCTGGGGCCAGGCACAAGGGGCGGCTGTGTTCCCGCAGCTCCGGCTGCCTTCCAAGAGCAATATTGTTGGCACCAGGCAGGCTCCCTGCACCGGCAGTGCATACATGAGCCTTTCATGAGAGGAGTGGGGATGATTTACTGCCTGGGGGAAGGGGCAGGGGCGGGAGGATGAAGCTCCAGCATGCCGGCGCCCGGCCCCTCGTGCATGCTCGCTGCCGTGGGGCCCCACACTTGTGAGTGAGCCCGAGGGTCTGGCCAGGGGGTCACCTCTCCCAGTTGGGCATGGGGCAGAGTGGGTCCACCTGCCCCATCTGCAGAGCTGTGGGGACACACTCCCCCTCTGGGTACCCCACTGCATCTGAGCTCCCACTGTGGCTCAGCAGGCGGGGGTCACACATCCCGTGCGGTGCTGCAGTGATGGGAACAGTCCACGAGCTGGGGAGACAGGAGCAGCAGAGGAGGGTGCTGGGACAGGGGTGCACTAGCAGCGCAGGGTGCTGTGCTGGCACAATCCCCCCTTGTTGAACTGCTGGTGTGGCAGAGGCCGTGGCGGTGCTGCCGGCAGCGGGTGGCAGGCGGTGGGGCTGTGCTGCTGTGAAGGGCTTTTTGTTTGCCATCAGTTGCTGTTATAAATCAAGCCAGGCAGCCCAGCCCCGGCCTAGCACTGCCCCACGGCAGAGAGGCTACGGGTTCCCAGCTGCCCACAGCTCCATCCCACCAAGCCTCAGCCTGTGCCCAGCATTGCCCTGACCCAGCAGGGATGCTTGGTGTGCCATGGGATGAGGTGCCAGTACTGGTCTCTTTGCCTTGCTTTCACCCAGCATCGGGGAACCCTGTGACACAGGGGATCTCTCCCTGCCCATCCCAGGCCGTGGCTCCCACGGTCTCCCCAGAGTCCCAGCTCTCCCCTGGTGTTCCCAGCACTGGGAACGACCCCTTCTCTCTGGTTTTAATTTGGTTTTGGTTCGAATTGAGCTGAACCTAACATTTTTCTGTGCTTCCGGCACGCTGTGAACTCTGCAGGGGTGGCCGCTGCTCCGTGAAATTGATGTTCTCGTCCGCTTCACGCATCGGCAGGAATGAACAGCTGCTGGGGGCTGCTGGCCCCTGGGACTGCTCTGTGCACCTCTGCACCCTGGGGGGGGGGGACCAACACCCCAGCAGCATGGGGGAATGGTGCACCAACCAGACCTCACAATGAAGCCATGTCATGCTGAAAGTTGCTGGTTTGGTGTGCTGGAGCAGTACAGATGTGGCTGTGCTTTGGCCCTGGCAGTGTGGCCCTACAGGGTGAGGGGTGACAGTGACAGTGCATCCCACTCACACGAACTCAGGCTCCACACCAGGCATGGACAATGCTGCATCCGGGGCTCAGCACGACCCTAGAAGGTCTTGCTGGAAAGCAGAGAGATGGTGAAGCAGATGGCGATGCAGCAACGAAGAGCAACACTGGGACCGGACCCTGGCCGTGTGCTGGGAACACCACCTGTCCCCCCTTGCTGGCAGCAGGATGCCCAGGGGAAGGTGTGCCTGAGGACCACACTAGGTCAGTGTATGAGGCCAGGCATCCCCCAGTGTCTAGGGGTCCTGCGTGGGCAGATGGGCAGCGTGGCCTGGGCATGGTGGGGTCTGCCCACTCTGGCACAGGCAAGAGCACGGGGAAGGCGAGGACGAAGTGTTTATAGGCCGGATTAGGCCACTCTAACGCTGGCTCGCAGCCTCTCGGTGTTTTACGACGTTCCGTTATGGGCTCCTAATGAGGGTCACAGCCGCTTTATGGCATCGGCAGCGATAACGCTACAACTAATTACAGCGCAATTAGCGTGCGGGCTGCCGGGTACCCAGCAACGCTCCGCGCCCAGCCCGGACCAGGGCATCCGGCGGCGGGTACTGCTGCCGGGGCACCCTCGGCATCCCGGGGCTGGGGTGCTCCCGCTCCCAGCAACTGGGGTGCCACGGGGGGAAACGGGGGTGGCCTTGTCCCCTCGACCCATCTGCTGCTCTCCACGCGTGGGGTCTGCCTGGGAGATGGCACAAGGGAGCAGCCCCGGGTGTTTTGCAGTCCCACGGGTTCCCACCCTCCCGGGGATGGTGCAGCGGCGGGGCCCGGGGGCCGCCTCTCGCTGTTGCGGGGGGGTCGCGGTCGGTGCCACCCCCCACTATCCTCTCAGCCCGGCGGCGGGTCGGTTTGCAAAGGAGGCGGCGGAGCGGGGCCGGTCCCCGTCCCCCCCTCCGCGCCTCCCCAGCGCTCCGGGCGGGGCCACTGTAACCCGAGCGCGCCCCTACAAAGTGCCCGCGCCCCCGCGGCGGCGGCAGAGCGGGGCGGGAGCCAGCCCGGAGCGAGCCCCAGCCCTGCCCGCAGCCGGAGCCAGAGCCGTCCCCGGTCCTGCCGCCATGGGGCCGCGGTGCGGGGCGCGGCGGCGCTGAGCCCGCTGCCCCCGGACTTTGCCCGGGCCCTCCCCGCACAGCGCGGGCGGCTCCGCCGCGGGAGTCCGTCACCACCGGTAACAACGCGACCCTCGCCCCCGGGACTGTTCGGGATCCCCCACTCGGGACACTCTCCCCCCTCCCTGGAATCCCCACGGTTCCCCTTCCCCCGGTAAACCTCCCCCAGCGCCCTGACGAGGCTGCCGCTGGCAGGACGAGTCGTGTTCCCGGCATCCAAACGGGGTGTTCCCCCCTCTCCGTGCCCACTCCCAAGGGGGGGAGGCTCTGTAAGGGATCTCAAACTGCCCAGGGACACCCGTTTTCTGCCTCCCCTCCATGCTCACCCACTCTCGCCGTGCCCTGGGAACTCCGCGCTGCTGCTCCCCGGTGCCCCGGGACGGGAGAGGGCTGCTCGCCCGAATCTGCTCACCCGGCCCTGCCTGTCCCGCAGGGTGGGACCCCCCTCGCCGCGGGGGCCTGGAAGATGCGGCCCCTCTTACAGGTCGTGGCAGGGCTGCTGCTGGCGGCGGCTGCCCAGGGCAAGGCGATGGAGCCAGGTACGGCTGCGGGGGGCGAAGCGGGGCCGGGAGGTGGCGGGAAGGGAGTCATGCTTTCTGAATACTTTCCCCATCCCAGATGGGCACCGAGTCCCGGGCTGGGGGTGCGAGTGCTCACCCTGGGCACGCAGCCCCACCGCTCTGCCTGCGGGGCTGGGCTGGCGGGAGCCGGGGACATGGCACGGGGAGCAGCGTTTCCATCACCGGGAGAGGAGGTGTGGAGGCTGGGAGGAGCAAGGTGGCTCCAGACAGGCTGTCCCTGTGCCGCGGAGGCTTGGCTCGCTCGGTGGATATGCGTGGCAGAGCGGGGTGGCGTGACTGCCGTGGGCTGTCGCAGTTCTGCTTCGCTCCTGGTGAGGTGCTGGCAGTGCCTCGCCATGGTGGGTACGGGAGGAGGACGTGTCCCAGGGGACTAGAGGCCCAGCTACCTCACATCCCACCCGTACTGGCCGCGCAGAGGGCTGGGGACGCACTTTGATCCCCAGGCCACTGCACGCGGGCAGTCGGGCTGCGCTGGTATTGCCGTTCTGGCAACCAGGTGGTGTCTGCCCTCCAGGTGCACACGCTGCTGCTGGCCATGGGCAGGCAAGGCCCTGCTGCCAGCCTGAGCATCTCCGGGGACAGCCAGGTGTAAGGGGCCCGGCCGTGCCTGGGGCATGTGAAGGTCCGAGGATGGGTGGCCGGGTGGGTTTGTTGGTGGGTTGAGTGAAGCAGAATGGGCTGGAGCACCTGTGCCACTGGGAGTGGTGGAAGGATGGTGCCATGTGTGGCCTTGGACAGGACATGCCACTGGGTAAAGCATGTCCCTGTGCTCTAGGGCAGAGTCCAACCCTCACCCGCCTCCAGGGTGGCAGAGCTGGGCACCAGCCTGTGTCACACCACGATCTCTGCACTGGGGTGGGCATGTGGTGGGGTCCTGGGAGGGGTGAGCACCAGGGTGGGCACTCACCGTGTCTCTCCAGAGCTATTTGAGAGCCCATTGCTGGAGTCAGAAGAAGAACATCTCCTACTGGACCCGGGCAATGTGCTGAAGCTGTACTGTGATGCCAACCAGAGCGGTGCCAGTGTGGTCTGGTACAAGGAGTCTCGGCCTCTTGTCTCGGGAGGTCGCATCCATCTCCGGCAGAGTCTGCTGGAGATCTCGGAGGTTGCCTATGAGGACTCAGGGCTCTACGTGTGCCGGGCACGGGGGACTGGGGAGATCCTGCGCAATTTCACCATCTCCGTTGTGGGTAGGGGCCCTGGCATTGCCTAGCGACTCCCAGGGCAGCAAGGCAGCCACTGCCCACCCAGCCCTCTGGGCAGGGATGTCCCTCTCAATCCGTTTCCTTTTGCAGACTCCCTGGCATCAGGTGATGATGATGAAGATAGTGATGGCGACAGTCCCCACAGAGACCGAAATGAGGAGCCCATCTATGTGCCCAGAGGTCAGTACCGTGCCAGGGCACTGCAGAAAAGGGCAGCTGGGGCAGAACCAGGGGCATGGGACATACTGTCTCCCAGTCCCAGCAGAGGCAGCTGGGAACAGGCCCCTCGCTGCCTTTTGGCCCCCTCCCAGTGTATGTCCCACATGTCCCCAGCTCCTTACTGGACTCACCCGCACCGGATGGACAAGAAGCTGTATGCGGTCCCCGCGGGGAACACAGTGAAGTTCCGCTGCCCGGCCTCAGGCAGCCCCAGCCCCAGCATCCGCTGGCTCAAGAATGGGCGCGAGTTCCGGGGGGAGCACCGCATCGGGGGCATCCGGGTATGGGCCAGCTCCCCCTACCACACCTCCCCTCCTGGGATCCATCTCCCCCATCTCACCTTGCTGCCTTATCTCCCCCGTCGGCAGCTCCGGCATCAGCACTGGAGCCTGGTGATGGAGAGTGTGGTGCCCTCTGACCGCGGCAACTACACTTGCCTGGTGGAAAACAGGTTTGGCAGCATCCGCTACAGCTACCTCCTGGACGTGCTGGGTGAGGGCTCCTCAGCACAGCGCTGGTCCAGGCCCATGCCAGGCAGAGGGGTTGGGGTCAGGGGAAGGGGGTAGAGGAGCTTCGTGGCTTCTCTCTGGTGCAGCCCACGTGTCCCTTGCACCCCAGGGATGTGGAGACCAGGCTCATGTTGCACTGGTCTGCTGTAGAGCTGGGGAAGGGCTCTCTGTGGCTCCACGGTGGGTGGAGAGGGAGGGAGAAAGAAGCCCCTGCTCTGGGCCACTGTGTCAGTGACACCACTCTGCTCCCTGTGCACAGAGAGGTCCCCGCACAGGCCCATCTTGCAGGCTGGGCTGCCCGCCAACACCACGGCCCTTGTGGGCAGTGATGTGGAGTTCTTCTGCAAGGTCTACAGTGATGCCCAGCCCCACATCCAGTGGCTGAAGCACATTGAGGTGAACGGCAGCAACTACGGTCCTGACGGGGTCCCCTACGTGCAAGTGCTCAAGGTAAAAAGGGCTGGAAGCACCCAGATCCCAGATACCCACCCTAAAGTGGTGACAGGGGTGCACAGAGCCCCCCAAGGAAGAGGGATGCTGACCATCCATCCCTTTCCCTGGCAGACTGCAGACATCAACAGCTCTGAGGTGGAGGTGCTGTACCTGCGCAATGTCTCCGTGGAGGATGCTGGCGAGTACACCTGCCTGGCAGGGAACTCCATCGGCCTCTCCTACCAGTCTGCCTGGCTCACCGTCCTGCCAGGTAGGGTGGGGTCCTGGGGTGGGGTCTTGGACGCCTGGCACGCAGAGGCCACGCCCCAGGTCAATTCATTCGCTCTCCCCAGAGGAGGAGCTGGTGCGGGAAGCTGAAGCCCCTGAGGCCAAGTACACGGACATCATCATCTACACCTCAGGCTCTCTGGCCGTGGCCATGGCCATCATCATCATGGTGCTGTGCCGGATGCAGACTCAGTCGAGCAAGCAGCACCTGGAGCCCATGGCGGTCCACAAGCTCTCCAAATTCCCACTCATCCGACAGGTGGGTGATGAGCTGGAGCCCTGTTGGGCACAGGGGGGACCTTGGTGACCAACTGGCTCCACGAGTGCCACTTGTACCTGTCACATCTTACCCTGCTACCAGCCTTGGGGCTGCCCCTCCCCATTGCCTCCTGTGGCTCCCTCGCCCCATTGCTCCAAGTGAGGGTCTCTGTGCAGCACTGTTGGGACTCTCTTTGGCCCTGGAACATGGGGCAGGATGGCTGAGGTCCCTTGGTCTCTACAGTTCTCCCTGGACTCCAGCTCCTCCGGGAAGTCCAGCACATCCCTGATGCGCGTCACCCGTCTCTCCTCCAGCTGTGCCCCAATGCTGGCTGGTGTCATGGAGCTGGACCTGCCCCTTGATGCCAAGTGGGAATTCCCCCGAGACAAGTACGGTGCCATGTGGGGCAGGGACTGGGGGCTGCTCTCCCAGCTGCCCCAGGGACAGCAGCATGTGGGTGACAGATGGGGAGGTCTCTGGCCACCACCAGACACCTCAGCACCTCTGTTTTCTGGGGCACTGGGATTCAGCTTGGACAGAGAGGGGCAGCCACACTGCCTCTGCCCCTCAGGATTTGTCTGTGTGGTGGTGGGGAGTGGGGCCATCCCTGTGGTCCCTCACGGTTCTGCCTGTCCCTGCCAGGCTGGTGCTGGGGAAGCCCCTGGGGGAAGGCTGCTTTGGCCAGGTGGTGCGGGCAGAGGCTTACGGGATCGACAGAGACCGGCCAGACAGAGCCGTCACCGTAGCTGTCAAAATGCTGAAAGGTAACTACTCCTGTGCCAGTGTCCCAGGAACAGAGGTGGCATCAGTGCCGGGTTGGAGTGCCACCCAGCTGGCACGGTGACACTGCCCTCCTTCCCCAGACAATGCCACTGACAAGGACCTGGCTGACCTCATATCTGAGATGGAGATGATGAAGCTCATGGACAAACACAAGAACATCATCAACCTCCTGGGAGTCTGCACACAGGATGGTGAGGCGGCTGTGCGGGCAGGGTTTGGACAAGGCATGGAGCATGACCAGGGGTTGGGGGCTGTTAGGGACAGTGGCCGACTGGGGAGGGACAGGGCAGGAGCTGAGTGAGTGGCTGCCCTTCCCAGGGCCACTGTACGTGATTGTGGAGTTTGCTGCGAAGGGCAACCTGCGCGAGTACCTCCGTGCCCGCCGCCCCCCAACACCCGACTATGCTTTTGACGTCACGGCAATGCCTGAGGAGCAGCTCTCCTTCAAGGACCTGGTCTCCTGCGTCTACCAGGTGGCCCGTGGCATGGAGTACCTGGAGTCGAAGCGGGTAGGGCTGGCACAGCCCACCCGGGCTGCTTGTGCTGGGCACAGCTGGGGAGGGCATGGTGGTGACAGGAGAGCGGTGTGTCCCTGGTGAACCTGCTGTCCCCATGGAGAGGGAGCCTAACCCATTCCCACAGGCTGTCCAGAACCTACCAGCCCCATCCAGCAAAACTTAAGGCAGTATCTCCCCAGAAATGTGGGGCTCAAAGCCTGACCCACCCCCCGAGGAGTGTGTGTGTCCCAGCAGTGTGCCTGTCACTGCAGAAAGCCTGATTGAGGGGGTGGCCCCACCCCTGCAGAAGTGCTGGGGGATGTGTGGGAGAGAAACAGCACCTCTGGATGTGTGGGGAGGGGACATACAGAGCTGGAGCCACCATCTCACACCCCTGTGGGCAACGCTCCCCCCCGCAGTGCATCCACCGTGACCTGGCCGCCCGCAATGTGCTGGTGACGGCAGAGAGCGTGATGAAGATCGCTGACTTTGGCTTGGCCAGAGACGTCCATGACATCGACTACTACAAGAAAACCAGCAATGTGAGTGGGGGTCCTGGGAGAGGGGCACAGGGACCCCCAGCCAAGGCTGAGCTGAGCAGGGGGTTGCTCTCATAGGGTCGCCTGCCAGTGAAGTGGATGGCACCAGAGGCCCTGTTCGACCGTGTCTACACCCACCAGAGCGATGTGTGAGTCCTGGGGGGGAATGAGGGTGTGTTGTCTGTGTGGGACAAGGCAGCACTGTGGAGTTATGCACATACTGGAGGGTCCCCATGAGTAGGATGGAGATGCTCCATGGGGACAGCAGCAGTGGGGCACATCTTCCCCCAAGGTGATGCCACCCTCTGCCATCCCTGCTCCCACAGCACTGCAGGGTGCAGAGAGGCAAGCTGGGGAAGGACCTTTGAGCATGGTTGACCCCCCCCTTTGCCATGTGTGATCCTAGGTGGTCCTTCGGGATCCTGATGTGGGAGATCTTCACACTGGGGGGCTCCCCGTACCCCGGCATCCCTGTGGAGGAGCTCTTCAAGCTGCTGAAGGAGGGGCACCGCATGGACCGGCCATCTAACTGCACCCATGAGCTGTGAGTCCTGGCCAGGTGGGGAGACAGGGGGCACAGTGAGACCCCATTAACACCACTTGCCCCCCAGGTACATGCTGATGCGGGAGTGCTGGCACGCTGTGCCCTCACAGCGCCCCACCTTCAAGCAGCTTGTGGAGGGGCTGGACAAGATACTGGCAGCCGTTTCGGAAGAGGTGAGAGGTGGAGGATCTGGTGGGGGTGGGCAGCATGGGCACTGACAGCACTGGTGGTGATGGCACCGTCCCTCCCTGCAGTACCTGGACCTCTCCATGCCCTTCGAGCAGTACTCACCCTCCTGCGAGGACACTGCCAGCTCCTGCTCCTCCGACGACTCCGTCTTCACTCACGACCCTCTGCCGCTGGCTCCCCGCCTCTTCTCCTACCCCAGTGTGAGGACATAAGGGAGGGCAGGGAAGGGTGATGCCAAGGCTGCCTCTGCCTTTGCTGGGAGCAGGTCCAGGTTTCTGGCTCTGAAAGCTGCCAGGCTCCCCAGGAGGTTCCCTGCTTTGTTTGGGGTGAGCAGTGGGCAGGCAGGGCCCTGAGCTGCAATGCTGGGGCAGGGTGTCCCTCTCTTCTGGCTCCGTTTGGGCACTGAGTCATCAGTCCTGGCTGAGACCTGCCCGGCATTGTTTGGCAGAGGGAGCTAGATCCTGTCCAGGCAGGAACTGTGTGGGATGCCCATGGCATTGCCCAGGGAGATGGGCTTTGGCCACCGCTTCGGTGGAAGTGTCTCTGGGTGGGAACCCCACTGCTGCCAGCCTTCTGCTGCATCTGTACATAGCCACAGAGATGAATATTTATGTACGTGAAATATCAACCTGATAAATTATTTTTTTGGAATAGACCCCAATAGCGCAGTTTCTGGGCTACTCCTGAGGGGCAAAGGGCTCATATAAGCTGGGAAGGCAGATCAGCGGCTGCCTCCTTGCTGCCTCCTCACCCCAGCCAGCGCGGGGGGCCTGTGACCACTCTACAGGGACACGGAGGCAGTGCCACAGGTGCAGGAAGCGATGTCCCCCACTCCCGTGCCTCCAGGCCCGCTCCAGCACAAAGCACCCTCGCATCTGTTCCCCATTAGCCACTGCTGCACTAAGCCACCGTGAACTCCGCTACCAGCATCGCCCTGAAACCGATCCCCCAACTGCCGTGGGCTCCCAGGCTGGGAAAGTGCTCTGGGGCCCTGCCCTGTGCACGGGGGACCCTCTGCATTCCCCCTGCCCAGGCCAGCCCCAGCACTCCAGATAAAAGCAAGTTATGGGCTCTGCGCTGTCTCCCCAAAGCCCCCTTGCCCCTGGGAGCACAAGTTGGAGGTCTCCAGCCCTGACTCTGCTCTCTGATACCTGCTTTGCTCCCCCCTGGCCCGCGGTGCCTGGCAATGACAGCAGTGTGGGCAGGGAGGGCTGCAGCTGTCTTGCCCCCTCCTGCCAGCCCACTCCCGGGGTCTAGGGTTTCATCTAGGGCTGGGCTTTGCTGGGCTGTTAGCCCCAGGATCTGGTTTCCTCCTCCAGCTCCCAGCTGCACTCACAGCCCCCCAGCCTGGAAGCTGGCTCGCTCAGCCTGGAAGCTTGCTCTCTGGCACAGCCTGCCTCAAACCAGCCCAAGGGGATGGGGACTGGCAGGTGCTGTGGGGCAGGACCTGGGCCTGGAGTAGCTGAAAAGGGAGTCCTGCCTTCTGCTATGATGGTGCTGGGGTCTGGGATCTCAAGGGATGCAGATTATGTGACTCAGCTCAGCCGTGGGCATTGTGCATTGCATGTGCTGGGGAGCCTGGCAGCTTTCAGAGCCATCCTGGGGTCCCCTCCATGTCACAGGCCCTTGCAGGGCTGCTGGAGGGATCCCAGCCCCACTGATATGCTTGCAGCCTCCATCCCCAGCTCTGCTCCCCTCTCTGCTGGAACCAGCCCCCCATTCCCGCATGGCAGGCAGAGGCAGACAGCCCACTGGCAGGTGTGAAACCTGCCTGTCCCGGCAGCCTGCCTGCCTGGGAAGGATCCCAGCTGTCCGATAATGTGCCAGAACCAATGCATTTTGCACAGTCCTGAATGGGGCATTCACGCACTGGAGGGCAAACTGCCCAGGCTGCCCACGGGGACTGCCCAGATCCTGACTGGGACCGGGACTGAACATGGATAGGTGCATGGACAGGGGCCTGAACCCCATGGGGCTGTGCCCAGCTTGACCCTGCCTTACTCCAGACTGGGATCTCCATGCAGGGGACAGTACAGAGGGCAGGCAGTTCTTGTTCACCCTGTGCTGCTCTTTCCATGGAAAACAGTGCCACAGCCACTTTCACAGGGTGAGGTGTAGGTGGGTTTGCTAATTCTTCGTGCCAGGTCGAGGGGGCACAAGGAGACGTTGTGAGCAGGGACCTGCCACCTCCTGCCACAGCCTCACTCTGTCATTGCTCACTTATGGACTTGCTGCAGGTGCAGGCAGTGCCTTCTCCCCACAGTCCAATCCACACCAGTGCAGCCCAAAGATACTTTCAGGGGCCTGGCAGTGCCCAGCAATGTGCCCACCTGCTGCCCCAGCACAGGGGGATGGCCCATACCCCATCCCCAGGCACCACCACATCCCCCAGTGAACTCCCCAGAGCTGCAGCAGTGAATACATGGTCTGTGCCAGAACCAGCTCTGCCAGGCATGGGGCAGCTGGGGCCATGGCTGGGCAGGGAGGCAGCCTGGGGCGTCCCACAGCCCCACGACAACTGGAGGCAGTTTTTATTGTTTAACATTCCTGGTATTTTCTGTCAGGGCTGAACCAATTGTCCTTAATCCACCAGGCTCTGCTGGCCAAACAAGTGTGGCTGAGCCACCAGCATCCTGTCCGCACGAACAGGCCCCTTTTGTGAGGGGGATTTAGCATGTAGCCCAGTAAATCCTGCTGGTTTCCTGAGGCAGCGTTCCCACACACCCCCACCCCCACCCTGCCGCCTGCCCCCAGTCCCCCGATCCTGGCACTGCTCCCCACCCTGGCTGTGCCCCACCAGAACCTGCCCACCTGGGAGCTGCAGGTTCCTCTTGCATGGTGCTGGGACATATCTGTGAATCCCTATGGAATGTGGGGTGTCTGGGGCTGAGAAGCTTCACAGCCACACCCCTGCACTGCTAGTCCTGCATGGGATGCTGTGGTCCCTGGGGGGATGCTCTGGTTCTGGGGAGATGCTGTGGTCCTGGGGGGATGCTGAGCCCTAGGGAAAGTGGCTCTGGTCTGGGGGAAGTGCGGAATATGCCGAGTCCTTGGGGAGATGCTGTAGTCCTTGGGGGAATGCTGAATCCTGATGGGTATGGTTCCGATCCTGGGAGGAATGCTGATCCCTGGTGGAACCAGCACCCCAGGGGCCAGGACACCAGCTGATTCCTCATTCCAGCTCCGGGATGTGGCTCCCAGTCCCTCCCCGGAGATTCCTTTGCTTAACGACTCTGTTGTTTGGCTAGGAGCTGCTGTTGTCTTTTTTCCCCAAAACAAAGGCGACAGGATTTTATCTCCGGGGAGAATCTGGTTTCTGTGAGATGCAAAAAGCCTCTGCCCCCGGGCAGGGAAAGATGAGTCTGAGGGGGCTGAAAGGCACCATGCTGTCTCCCCCACTGGCAGGAGGGGAGCTGGCACTGCCCCTCTATCTGCTCCTACCTGCCATACCCGCCGTTCCACGACCTTCGTGTCATTTTTCCATGCCTGTGCTCCATGTGCCCAGGCAGCGAAGGGGAGGGAAGGGTCCCCGTGGGCCAGCAGGCAGGGAAAAAGGAGTCCGTGGCACCCACAGTTGGGGGTAGAGGCTGAAGCAGGGTCCTGTCCTCTCCTATGGAGGGATCCAATCACTGCATCCCACCACAGGTCCTGCTTCCAGGGACACCTCACACACAGATGTAGGCATGCGCCCAACCCCCCCCCCCCCATATCTGCAGCCCCCATCCATACACAAACACCTACACACACACATGTCCATGTGTGTGTGCACACTCGCACCACCCCGCACACTCCCCTCAGGCACACGCCCCATGCACAGACACCCCCCACTCTGTGCACGCATCCAGCCACGCACACACACTACATCGCACGCAAAACCCCCGTCCGCACACATACACCCCCCACGAACCCCCCTTCCACGCACACACATGTACAGCACCGTCCCCATTCACACATGCAGGCCAATGCACACACATGCACACCCACCCCGCACGCCTCTTCATGCACCCCTCCACTCCCTCCCCGCAGCGGCAGAGCCGAGGCTGTGCACCTCCAGCCCCAGCCGGGCAGGCCAAGCTGAGGGTGCCAGCGAGGCGCTGCGGTCTCCCCAGCCAGCAGCTCTCCGTCCTCCCGCCGGTGCTGCGGGAAGCCGCGGGCTCTCAGCCCCATCTCCCGGCCGGCGGGAGCAGCTGCGCGGGGCGGGCAGATGGGAGCAGGCGGGCGGTACCTCCGCCTTTCGGCTGGTGACAGTGGCCTTCGTGGCGGGACAGCCTCGGGACTGTGTTGGAAGGGTGACAAAAGCGCCTGGGAAAAATGATCTGCAGCATGGGAATGTGTCCTGGCTCTGCTCTTCATCACCCACGCAGATGGATGGGGCTGGGAGTGGGGCTAGGATTGGGGCAGGGCAGGGGCTTGGGCTGCAGAACTGTGCCGTGTCCCGATATGTAATCCCATTTGTGTCTCTCCGAGTGACAAGACCAGTGCGGGAAGGACACCCCATAGGCACGGGAGCCTGGTGAACCTGGCTCTACCTTGGGTAGGTGGAGCAAAGCCCAGCGTGGGCTCAGCCTCGATGACCAGGGCTGGGGGCCCTGCACACCCCCTGAGCTGGGGACCGGGAGCAGCCTGAGGGCCGGGGGAGCAGGAAGGTCCCTGAGAGCAGCTGCAGCACCCAGACAGGCACCCTGGGCCTCGGGCCCTCAGGGATTATCCCCATGCTGCACATGGCTGCTGCGCGGGGACTGGCCTCCAGGTGACACCAGCCCAGCGACAGCTCTTCTACGCAGGGCAGGGTTCCTCGGCAGTGATGGCTCCTGGCCTCTGCAGCTCGTGGCTCCCACACACCGCCCCTGTGTGACACTGGGCTGCCCCCCCCAAGGTTTCGGGGAGCCATGGGAGTAGCACGGCAGGCAGGGGGACTGTGAGGTGAGGGGCCCGGAAAGCTCGGGGTCATCCCGGCAAGGGGAGCAGCCCCCGCGCCAGGCACCCGGCCCGGGGCAGCGTGCCTGCGGGCACAGCGCCAGGCTGAGCCCCGCCCGCCGCCCCGACTCCCTGCGCTCCATCCCGGCGGTTTCAAGCCCCGCAAGCCGCTTCCTGGGGGAAAGGGGCCCCCGGCAAACCCTCCGGGCAGGATGCTCTCCGCTCCTCTCCTCTCCTCCTCTGCTTCCTTCCTCTCCCTCGGCCGGGCCAGCCCTCCCCCTGCCCGCCGCGACTCCTTAACCCTTTCGCCCACGCTCCCGGCCGTGCTCCAGCCTCACGGCCACTGCTCCCAGCCACCGCCCCCGGCCCTTTGTGCATGACTGCGGTGCTGCCCCCCGGGGCCGCGTTCCCCCTGAGCCCCCCCCACCGTCCATCGCCTCCCCGCAGTGCCCCGCGGAAGGGCCGCTGCCGGGGGCGCCTGGCAGCCAGCCCACCCTGCCCACCGCTCCCGCGGGGGACGCAGCTCCCTCCGCACTGAGCTCAAGGCCTCCCCGCCGGCCAGCTGTGACGCCCCCACTCTCCGGGGAGACCGAGCGGGAGCCCCCGGTGAGGGGCCACTCTGCCTTCGGCATCGTCGCAGCGGCGGGGAGCGGCCGTGGCGGGGCGGGGGATGCGCGTTCCCGCCGGGAGTGCGGGCGCCGGGCCGTCCCCGTGGGGGCACCTTGCAGGCTGTGCGCGGGCACCGGGGCCTGCAGAGGGAGCCTGCAGTGCCGGGAGGCTCCGCAGCCACCGGCCTGACCGGCTGCGGGGCCCCGGCGTGCGTGGCGAGCCGCGCTGGGCTGGGGGTGGCCGTGGCCGCGGGGTGCGGGGTAAGGGCGAGCCCCGTGGCGGGGAGGCCGCGGCCGCCCGCGCTCCCGCCGCAGCCCGCAGACAAAGCCCCGCGGCGCCAGGGCCGGCCACGCTGCCCGCTGTGCCGCACATCCGGGCGGGAGCGGGCACCAGGGGCCGGGATGCCATTTCCCTGCTCCTCCGCCGGAAGAGATGGGCCGGAGAAGGGCCCTTCCTGCGGGCGCTGGCCATGGCGCGGGCAGAGGTGACACAGCAGATGGGCAGTGTGTCTGAGCACATCCCACTGCCACCGCTGCTCCCCTCCTCCCTGCAGCGGAAACCACACAGCTGCAGGTGGATCGCTGTGGGGCCCCACTGGGCCACCACTGTCAGGGATATGCCATGGGGGCAGAGGAATGTGGACATGCCCTGGGGTGCCCAGAGCTGCCTGGGCATCGCTGCCCAAGTGGTACAGCCCCTGCCCACCAGTGTCCCTTGGGAATGTGCTGTGCCATGGCCCATGGGCAGAGGGCTCCCAGAGGGAAAGCATGGGACGCGTCCTGCAGGTGACCCCTTTGCCCCCCCACTAAGAGGTGGCAAATCAGCAGAGTGAGGGCAGCTGGTGACACTCAGGACCCAGGATACAGTTCCCCTGCTTGGAAACAGACCTAAACCTCTCCCCAGGTCAGCCTTCTCTCACTGGGTCTCAGGCACCAGGCTCTGGGGAGACAGCAGGTGATCCCGCCCTGCATAGGGCCCTGCCCACCCCCAGGGGTGTATAAATAAACCACTAGCTTTATTTTGGGAACGGAACGTGGCAGAAACGTGCATGGCAGGTTGCTCCAAAGAGAGGAGAAAAATTGGCTGCTGGGCCCTTGCCCGGGTGTGCCAGGGTGTGGCTACTGCTGCTGGAGTCCATTGGGGAAGATGGACTGTGCCATAGAGTAAACAGAGGGACCCCAGCCATGCTGGGTGGTGCCCCAGCTCTGCGTGGGTAGGGAGAACCACGTGGCCACTGGGAATCAGTACCGAGCCCATGCAGCACTGGGCACAGCATGGTCCCAGCTCCCACGTGTCACCACAGCACGTGGTCACCAGGCCCATGGTGGGTCAGGTGCCACCAGCCAAGCACTGGGCTGGGACCTCAGAGGTACAAACATGTCACAAGCAAAACTTCCTGCCAAGTTACCCTACCCTCCGTGGGCGTGCTGGAGTGGTGTTAGCTGAACATGGCAATCTCTCCACAGTGGCAGCACACCAGTGAAGTGACAATGGGTCAGGGACCACGGTGTGACCCTTCAGGGGCAAATGCTGGGAGAAATGGTTATTGTATTGCCAGGCACAGACAGGGCAGAGGGAGTGCTTGGGCAAGGCCAAAGGGCTCTGGGGAAACCAGGAGCCCTCGGCAGGGCTGCTAAGGTGCGCAGGCAGGGAGGAGGCAAGACCTCACTACTCCGCTAAGGTGCCATGCTGAAGCCAATCGAGGACGAGGACGGCGTTTCAGCAGGGGAAAGCTGTGCCCACGGGGCTGCGAGGGCTGGGCAGTGGGCGCTGCCTGTCTGGGTGTGCAGAGCGGCTGCTCGGGGGCCCAGCCCGGCGGGGGGAGTGCGGCGCCAGCACGCCCGGGGGCTCTCGCACGGCCGGGTCGGGGACAGGCGTGGGGG